>NC_090731.1:104511911-104524411 GCF_036898095.1 Palaemon carinicauda | reverse complement strand
ATATATAATGCATATATAGTATTTCTATATAAAATATATATATATATATATATATATATATATATATATATATATAAATATATATATTAGATTGGAGCATTGTGAGAGCCGGAAACTATGAACCTTTTTTTTTTTTTTTTTTTTTTTTCTTTTAGCGTATGGACTATAATTGATCAATGTAGCTCAGGTGGCTAACCTGAAAATCTTTAGGACCATGCCAGTGTCGGCGGTTAGATTCCCTCTATCGGTGTAGAATGCCTTGCTGAAATTGGGTACCAGCCCGTTTACTAAGGTAAAAAATAAGGGCGTGGGGCTAACCACCTCATCCTTAAGCGCTATTTTTATCTACTAAAACTATATTCTTTCGGCACTCTCCCACCGTTGAGATACTACCGCTAGAGAGTTATTGGATATATTGACTGGCCACATAGTACTACATTGGATGCCTCTCTGGTTACGACTCTCTTTTCCTTTGCCTACACATACACCGAATAGTCTGGCCTATTCTTCACACATTCTCCTCTGTCCTCATACACCTAACAACACTGAGATTACCAAACAATTCTTCTTTGCTTAAGGAGTTAACTCCAACACTCTTATTATTCAGTGGCTACCTTCCTTTTGCTAAGGGTAGAAGAGATTCTATAGCTATGGTAAGCAGCTCCTCTAGGAGAAGGGCACGCCAAAATCAAGCTATTTTTCTCTAGTCTTGGGTAGTGCCATAGCCTCTGTACCATGGTCTTCCACTCTCTTGGGGTAGAATTCTCTTGCTTGAGGGCACACTCGGGCACACTATTCTATCTCATTTCTCTTCCTCTTGTTCTTTTTTTTAAGTTTCTATATTTTATATTTTGAAGATTTATTTTAATGTTGTTACTATTCTTAAAATGTTTATTCTAATTGTTCATTACTTCTCTTGTAGTTATTTTATTTCCTTGTTTTCTTTCCTCACTGGGCTATTTTCTCTTGTTTGAAGCCAAGGGTTTATAGCATCCTGCTTTTCCAACTAGGGTTGTAGCTTGGCTAATAATAATAATAATAATAATAACAATAATAATAATAATAATAGTAATAATAATAAAAGCATTAGGTAAGGACATGAAAGCCTGTATTATGAGATAGCTGTAAACAACTCGTTCAGTTAATGCCACTCACAAACTTCTATTAACTAACGGGGGTAATTTTATGTCTTCCTTGAACTCTGGAAACATAAAATATTCCTGTTTCAGAGCCAGTTTAAACGTCCTACGAACTTAAACTGTTATTACATGATTATCGAAATATGTGTTTTTGAAGGAAGGTCACATATTCAATATTGGGGTACCTAAATCAGAAAGATATTCAGGATATATTATCCTGATACATTAACTCATTCTTCTGTGGACTCAGCCTAATTTGAGGGTCCATATATATTGTTCGTCAAATAATTTTCTTTTACACCTACGAGGTATTTCAAAACGACGTTGCTTATTACACTTTTACATGTAGCATCTAAAGAGAAGAATTTCCTAAGCCGTACAAATATCGGAAATGACTGTGTATCAGGACTTCATCAAAACTGATGTCCATTTTCCTCCTTTATTTAATAGACAATATGAGTGATACTTGAAAGCTTTTGGTGAAGAAAATGCTAAGATCATTAGACATATTTCATCTTGGACAAAGCGTTTAATTTCCCTTTAGGTTTTACACATAACAATCTTCTTTTGCATCCTATAATGAGTAGAATCTAACATGTAGACAATGCTTACAGTTATTTACATGGTTTTTCTAATAGTTAGTGTATTTTGTTCCAAATTTCTTTAGAAAATATGGATAATACATGAAAAGTTGTCCATGAAGTCACAGGTATCCGAAAACAATATTATGTCACTGCCTTCGATGTCCTTTACCTATTTCATAATCTCTTAATGTGTTTGCATTATTAATGAATATAACATATATTTATAAGAAAAATTGCCATAAAATATCAATTTAGTTCAATATTTCCTAGTAATTCTGTTAAGTGTAATCATCAGCTAGTCATCATCAACAAGGTACAGAGGACATCTTCTGTGAGTGCATTTTCACCCAAACTACAGTAATTTAGTGTTCGTCGACTGTTGTGGTTCGCAACTAAGGTGGAAATAGAAAGAGAAACGAACAGGGGAGATCACTCGATGCGAGTGTTCGTTGTTCTTTCAGGAAAATGTACACCATCAATATGGGACATGGAAGAGGCAATTCTCCCATATCTGAACTGAAACAATTCTAACGGTATTCATAAAAAAAGGTATCTTCTCTCTCTCTCTCTCTCTCTCTCTCTCTCTCTCTCTCTCTCTCTCTCTCTCTCTCTCTCTCTCTCTCTCTCTTTCACACGGATTGATAGACGGCCAATGTGATATCCGGGGAATTCACGGATCAACTCTTGTGATAAATATCACTTGAGGATACGCATTTGGAAATACCAACCACTCCACACAATGAATCGGTAAAAGAAAATTCCTCTAGTGAATAAAAAAGATTATGTTCAAGATTGATTCAATTCAGGAAGCTAAAGATGGCGCTGAACAGAATTATCATCATAAGCTTGTCTATTAAAGAGATGAGTAAAATGAGAAGTTGAGTCTTTTCCATTGTTTTAAAGGTTATAGAACTGTTGCTTCTAGTTTTGCAATGTAAGAGGCAATGTCATTCGGAAATACTTCATATGCCTGAGGGAAAATTAGTTGTCGAACAATATTTAATGATATTAAAATCTATCAAAGTTCACAGAAGAATATAAAGTAATTATTATATCAAGATATATAAATCCCCGTTGACGGTAAAACATCTTTAGTTGATCTGAATACACTGAATACTTTACAAAAGTGTTACAATGCTTTGGCTGGCCTATTATGGCCAATATTATCTGCAATTCAGCAGTAAGTTCGGCTACATTAGCAACAGAGACTTTAAAGACAATCGTAATACACGATACTATCTCTTATGAAAATCTTTTTGTATATTGTTGTTTAGCGTTAAAACCTTATAAGAAATTTAAGATTTAAATTTATGTCGTCTACTATGTAGAGCAATTGTCTTTATCTTCCTATTTTGTAGCTCGGTAGTTCATATATTAGCCTACTTGGTATGCCATTATTTCTCTATTGTTGTTTGTATGTATGCCCATTCTTATTGAAAATGAATACAGCTATTGTGAGTGGAAGTGACTGTGAAAGATCTATTTTCCTTTTTTTTTTTTTTTTTGTTTTTTTTTTTTTGTCTTTGCAAAATTTACACTTTGTTTGCTTTTGCCAAATACTTCAGTGGGTGAGATAGGAAGAGCGAGCAAGCCAAAGAAATACTTAGTGTAATGATAGTTTGTAGCGGGTACGACTATTCGTATAATTGAAGTTTGTCGTTTAAATCTTTTGTTAGTTAGTTTAGGACGATAGCGAAAGTCTTGAGAGATTACTTTGAATGATTGGATATTTATATCAGCTTTGGAATTTCTTTTATTTATTATCAGTAAGTATTACTTTATGTTTGCTTGGTGTTGTTGTGATTGATAGAATTGTTTTATTTGTACTTATTTGATTATAGTATGATAATTTATTTAGATGAGGGTGCTCGTAATCCTTTTGTTTATTTATTTACGGAATCCGTGCCTCCTCCTTTCCCTGACTTCCTTTGATTCAAGGCGGCGCCTTTTCCTTCCTCCCCTGCTTTGTATGTTGCTCCTTTGAATGCCAATATTGTTACTAGGATTGGAACATGCTATGAAACTGGATTATTCTTGAAGAATTGAGAATGCTGATGGCCTTGATGAGGACCGAGCACAGAATGCCGAATTGACTCTTCCATGAAATTAACTGCAGTGTCAACATCTGCCACAGAATAGTGACAGGGCTTTTAAAGACGTTTCAGTCGAGTGCGTGAGCGACGGTGTTACTGTCCTTACGTATGTATACACACACACATATATATATATATATGCGTGTATATATACATGTATATATATATATATATATATATATATATATATATATATATATATATATATATATATATAAGTATATATATATATATATATATATATATATATATAAGTATATATATATATATATATATATATATATATATATATATATATATATATATATATATATATATGTTTCATATGATATGGCTTCCTGGTCTGGGCATTGAAAAATATTACACTACGGTTCGTGACTGAGAACCGGACATATAATGTTATATATACTACGACTGGCAAGTTAATAAACCTCTCGAATTCCAAACTCCCTTGTTTGCTTTTAGATTAAAACTGTTACACTTTAGAATATAAATACACGTATTCTGAGACCGTTGAATAACTCCCAGACAGCAATATATAAAACACTGAATATCCAAGGGTCTCTTAGGCACACTCAAAACCAAGCTGAGTAATTACTCTTAAGTATTATGGAAACGTATTTAACTTACTGTGGTTCCTAACAGGAATCGAGCAGAATCTGATTCCAAATAATGATGATTGGAATAATACACTTTACAAAAATAAATATATTCTATATAAATTACAACGCTTTTAAAGAATTTACATAATAATAAAATAATTCCCCTTAAAAAAAAAATTAAATCTGAACAAAACTTAGATTGAGACAAAAATGTTACGATCTGAAAATTATATAAGAACTTGACTTAAACTATTATATCTGAATAAACCCTAGCCTAAGAATAATTCTGAATGACATAATGTTCGTGTTTAATACTTAATGAATAATAGACAACCAGATCATGTTACAAAATCTATACTTCCTACAGGGCCGTTCACATAAAAAACGTTATACAATGCCAACACTAACCCTAATAGAAAGAATTCAAAATCACCTTATTGTCTTGCGTATCTTTTCGACGCACAATTTGCTTTGGGGCACAGAGTCACTTATGAGAGGTCGCACTAATATACTGAACACTTTAAAAAGTAATACACTTGGTTACCTGTGGAAATAAGAGAGGGAGAGGGGAAGAGGCTGTCTTCAAGCTACAATCTCTATGTCGATCTCTATCTAACCCAACCTTGGTGTCACCTCTATATGAAATTTGGCTAATTCCAGAGGGTTCAAGGATCGAGGTCTGGTAGCGTGGGGGCTTTACCTAAGGGTGTTAGAGTTTCCAACTAGATAAAAATGTCAAGAGGCGAATCAAGGGAGTTTCAGGTAACTCTCAGATGCACACCAATGCACCCGCAAGATTACCCTCCCAGCTAGCTCCGCCCACATTTTGTCACTGGAATAAAAAAAAAGATAACATCCTCTCACCAGGCTTTCGCAACGTTTTTAAAGCACATGGTAGAGAATCTTCCAGAGCATATGTTCTGAATGTTCTCTCTCAAACATGATGCAATACATCATAAAATATAAAAGAATATTACCTAAGCCCTTGTTCCTATCTCGCACGAATCCTACAAAACTCACAAATGGACTACCTAAGACTTCGTAGTAAACATACATGAAATAGAAAAGTTAATTCTTAAAAAAAAATACCTAATTTCACATATACTAATTTGGATAAAGAATACAATCAAATTCACAACGAAAGTCTTACGTAATTTACATGAAATACTTATATTTACATGAGAGGGGCTCATTTTACAGGCTGGGTATCATCTCTTCAATGCAAAAATGAAAACAATATATGAAATATAAACAAAATCCTCAACAAACTACGGTATTAATCCTACATTAGACCAGCTTTGTAAGAATATATATATATATATATATATATATATATATATATATATATGTGTGTGTATATATATATATATATATATACATATATATATATATATATATATATATATATATATATATATATATATATATATATATACATATGTGTGTGTGTATATATTGTGGTTCATGTTAGATTGTGGTGTGTTTTTGTATGCTAATTTTACGTCAGGATTTCAGTATCTTTTAACTTTTGAGGAAAATAGGTTTTAGGAAAATGATAAGTTCAAATGTCGTCCTGGTCAAGAGGCCAGTTGCAGTGATTAAGTCAGAGGAAATGTTTATTGTAAAGACTATTTGTTAGTAACTAAGATTCAGAGTGTGGGGTTGTTATTACATGGCTGCACAGCTCCTTCAATACATGAACATTTTCTGCAAGACTAAGCATTGAAGCTCTTTCTATTGATATATATTTTCTGGATCCCACCATAAATCAAGAAACTGAAAAAAAATACTTATGCTTACATGTTTAAAACTTGAACAACTTTGAAGGCTTGCATTTTAAGTAAGTCTAACAATTGTAGAAAAGTAGACTCTTGTATCACAATCTAGCAATATATTTCGAGTTTCAGAACCACACAAAGAGGGAGCTTAGGAGTCTGTAACGCATATATTGTCATATCTACATCTTATGCGTTAACTCATACAGAAACCCGTAAATTTTAGAGTTTCTCGGCATTTGATTATATTGGTCTGTTATTTTGAAGGAATACACGTAATGTTTGTTGTGTATAATAAATCATTAGCTTAAATAAAATACCTTTTACAAGACATTTAAGGCTGTGATAAGTTACTGGAAGGGTCCTCTCTAAATGGCTGGTGGGTGTGCCGTTTAGATGGCTGATCTAACAGTATAGATTCAAAAAGTAATGTTTTTCTATTCATCGTTCAGAGCAGAATCTGTTATTAGAAAATGTTGACAACTATATTACTTTTCTATCAATCAAGTCAGTTTGTTCAAATTTTTATTGAAGTACAGTGAGACCTCATCAACTGTCATTATATACCGAAAATCCGCGTTTAGTTGAATTTTTTCTTTCATAAAATAGAGTACCCTATACCTCGTAAGTGAAAAAAACTATACTATTTGAAGTTCAAACATTATTAGTATCACCTATCACACACTATAGTACAGTATTTAGTCCTGTCCGGCATGTACGTACTTTTTACACACTGTAGAGTGTAGTACACTATACTATACTCTAGAAAATACTAGAGATACAGTACACTAGTACTGTGCTGTACCTGTACAGTTACTGTAAAATGTATTTGCATAATGTACTATACGTGTACAGATATACATAGCATAGAACACAGTGCACATTACAAGTATTACTCATATCAAATGTACTTACTATAATGTATTGTAACATTACATGCGACGAATGTCATTTTTTTAGAATAGATACAAATAAAATTCGCAATACGTGCTAGTATCTATAGCTATTGGGGTATCCATCAACTCCTCCATTCTCTTTGCCAATGCTCTGTTGGTGATGTTGTGATAAAGATGACATTCTTCGGATGCCTACACCGATAAAATGAAGGTATGATGGCGTAGACATATCACAATAGGCTTTAATCACTTGATGGAAGAGCATGAGGCTCATCTGAAGAAGTAAGACCTGGAGAGAATACAAGATGACAGATAGAAATTGTTAGTTGAATGAATAAAGATAAGAAATTGTGTGAATAAGGACAATCGCTTCTGATGCATCTTCTCGAAAGTTAGAAATTCCTTAATATTTCTTGCTATTATATACATTCACTTTTCTTCTGAAGCACATTTGTTGTTGATTTCATCATCGCGTTTGCCCACCATCCTTATAAACATAAGTCATTGCCCGTCCGCCCAAGCCCTTGGTTATGATACCTTAATCGCCCACACTTTCCTCTTCAAAGATTTTCTTTTTGGTTTTATGACACATTCTGACGTTTGCCTTATTTTCTTATCCTTATTTAAGGTCTTATATTTCTCATGCATTCTACTGTATATTACTTAATTTTGCTTTGCTTATTCGCTATTAATCTTCAATCAGGACAGTACTTTTATGTTCATATATGTGTAAGAAAGGCAAAACACACACACACACACACACACACAACACACACACACACACACACACACACACACACACACACACATATATATATATATATATATATATATATATATATATATATATATATATATATATATATATATATATATACAGTATATGTATATGTGTGAGTGTATATCATGCATACATACATATCGATAAAATATGCATATTTATGCATTGGATATTCATATTTGAGTCTTTAATTTAAGACATAAGAAAACAGTGGGGTATCTTAGGAAATGAAGTAAATATATCTCCTGAAAAGACAGTTGAAATGAGTCATATTTTTGTATCTCACCCAGATATAATTTACTATGATTATAAAGCTGGAGAAAATGATTATTGAATGCTGGCTCTTTCTTTCTCTCTTTATTCTACTTAAGTAAAATATTTGCTAAGTAAATGTGAAATTTCTTATCTATTTTAATTTGCGACTGTACTATATGGGACAACGATGTGTTCCCCTTTCCCCCAAAATGAAAGCAAACTAACTTTCCTGGATCTGTGTCAAGATTTAATTATCACACCAGTCCTAAAATTCTTTGGTTTATTTTACTAGAACTAACAGAACAAATTTGCTAAGTCTTGTTCGCATTAAATTATTTATAAGGGTAAGCTTGATTTTGCGCATATTTCTTTTTTGATAGACGCTCTTTTTTTGAAAGATTTGCATTGACTATGATTGAAAAGTCCAAAAACTACTCGTGAATGGCAGAGGCAAGGGACAGTAACATTATCCTAGCAATCAGGACAATGCCCTAGAAACTGAAGATATTAGTATATACATATATATATATATATATATATATATATATATATATATATATATATATATATATATCTACACACGCACACAGATATATATATATATATATATATATATATATATATATATATATATATATATATATATGCAGCGCTCATGCCCCCTCTCCACCCTAACAAAGACCAAGGAGGGCTAGGCAATGGCTGTTGATGACTCAGTAGATAGATGTATAGGCTCCCCCAAACACCCATCCTTAGCTTACAATGTTGGTGAGGTTGCAGCGACCAAAGGGACTAATGATTTTGAGTGGGTCTCGAGCCTCAGTCTGGCGTTCACCAGTTAGGAACGTTACCACATCGGCCAGCACAACCCTAAAGATGAACTAATAACTATATTGGTATATATACAAATGTATATATTCACACGCAATCATACAGAGGTTATAATTATATATATATGTATATATATATATATATATAGATAGATAGATATATATATATGTATGTATATATATGTACAGTATATAAATATTGTACAAATCTGTATAATATATGAACAATACAGACATATATATATATATATATATATATATATATATATATATATATATATATATATATATATATATACTATATGCATATATATACATATACACACGTATATATACACACACAAATATATATATATATATATATATATATATATATATATATATATATATATATATATATACATATTTATATTATATATATATACATACATACAATATATATATATATATATTTATATATATATATATATATATATATATATATATATATATATATATATATATATATATATATATATATACATTTTTTTTTTAAATGGTGTGTTGGGCAGGCTTAATAGAAGGGCAGTGGATGCCTGGTGGTTTATCAAGAGGTTGTCTTTTCCTTATCTGATTCTTTTTCTTCTCAAAACCATCCTTACTGTCCTCCCTTCAGTTGAAATGGCTATCCTGGAGGGTATTTAGCCTTGCATGGTGTATCGGCTCCTCCATGTTGACCAGTTTTTCTGACTTTTTTTATAGTCTATGGGTTTGATCAATCACTTTATTTATATTTCTGTACATTTTGTTTCTGTTATAATTCTTGTTAATCTAGTTTTTAAGTATGATGTCTCTTTTTTATTACCATTAATTCTTATGCTGTCTGGAGACATTGAGTTAGATCCGGGACCAGTACTTCCTAGATTTCGTCAATGTCGTCTACTGTATTGCAATATTCGTGGTCTTCATGCAAATATTCAAGACCCTACAGTTACGTCCAGACAGTATGATATTCTTCTGTGCACAGAAACTTTGGTTTCTAATATGAGGCACTCATCTGAGCTCCTTATAACTGATTTTAAGAAGCCAATAATGTTGAAACGTGATGCCATCCCTAGGACGAGGGGAATGGCGGTGTATATTGGGACTGAGTACCTTGCTTTTCATAAGTCCTGCTATGAATGTGGATGTCATGAGATTCAGGTCATAAAAGTTTGTGGCGGGCATAACAACTTTTTTTTGTGCTCGATCTACTGGAATCTAGACATGGATGATTCTATCTTCAATTGTTTTCTTACCATTATGGCTAAGATACAAGAAGATGATAAAAAGGCTTCTTTTGTCTTTGTTGGTGATTTTAATGCTCACCATCAGGAGTGGTTATGTTCTATCTTTCCTATTGATCGCCATGGCTTATGAGCTTTAGACTTTGCCTCTGAATCAGACTGTGAGCAAATCATAAGTGAAGCTACTCGCAAGTCTGGTAATTGCTTGGACCTCGTATACACTGACTCCCCTGGCGTTATAACAAGTAAGGCTGATTCTCCTGTCAAGACTTCTGATCATGCCTTGATTTCATTAGTAGGGAAGATTG
The DNA here is from genome assembly GCF_036898095.1 of Palaemon carinicauda. Lineage (NCBI taxonomy): Eukaryota > Metazoa > Arthropoda > Malacostraca > Decapoda > Palaemonidae > Palaemon > Palaemon carinicauda. The sequence goes on along the minus strand of NC_090731.1, from coordinate 104,513,883 downwards.
AGCAGCTAGTCTCTGATGTATCATACTCTTGTAAAATTTATATGAAATCTCAAGCAGACTGGAATGGGATTTTGCATGATCTTTTGTGCTTGAATTGGTCACAATTACATAGTAGTGTTGATCCTGTTGTCCCTTTGAATGAGAATCTAGTCAACATAATTGATAGGCGTATCCCTTCTCGTGTGCTAAGGTACCGAGTGAAGGACAAACCGTGGTTCAATGATGATTGTAGACGTGCTTATTTGGAGAAGCAGAAGGCCTATCATCTTTGGAAGGGTGACAGATCAGATTTGACCTGGAATAACTATACTCAGCTTAGAGGCTTTGCTCAGAGAGTTTATGCTTCAATTGAAAAGGAATACAATTTAACCATAAAAGAAACCCTTTCTCGTACAACTCAGGAACATAAATGGTGATCTTCCCTTAAATCTGCACTCTTTGGTGTAGAGCAACAGTTCCTCCTTTACTTAAAATTAAACCAGATGGCTCAGTCACTCACTTTCCAAAGGAAAAGGCAACCCTTTTGGCTGACGTTTTTGACAGAAAACAGAGAAATTAAAAACTTGAACTTCCTCATTCCTGTTTTCCTGAGACTAAACTAACTAGTTTAGCTTTTTGACCTCGTGAAATTAAATCTCTGTTTCTGGACCTTGATGCTTATGAAAGTGTAAATCCAGGTGTTATTTTTCCTTTGTTTTTTATAAAGACTGCAGACTTCTTGGCACCAAAGTTATCTGTTATTTTGCGCAAGTTAGCAAGAAGAGGAGCTTCTAGCACTTGTTGGAGAACTGGTAATGTTACTCCTCTATGTGAATGTGTTTGTGGTAGCTCAAGTCCAACTGATTACCGCCCAATTTCCATAACTCCGATAGTATCTAAAGTTTTTGAAAGTCTTCTGGCAAAACGTCTTGATAGGTTTGCTGAAGGTAATTATCTGTTCCCTAGCTTGCAATTTGGTTTTCGCAAAGGTCTTGGAGCATGTGATGCCGTTCTTACTATCCCCAATGCTGTACAGAAATCCCTTGATTGTGGTCAAGAAGTTCGTATGATTGGCCTTGATTTTAGTTCTGCCTTTGACCGTGTTAATCATGAGGCCCCTGTTTTCAAACTCAAACAGTTGGGAGTGGGTGGGTTGTTTATTAGCATTATTATTGATTTTTTTAAGTAATAGATCTCAAAGAGTTGTTGTTGATGGGCACCATAGTGAGTATAGAAATGTGATATCTGGTGTTCCACAGGGTAGTGTTTTTGGCCCATTACTTTTCATACTATATACACATGACATGTGGTTTGGCCTAGAAAACAGGCTTGTTGCATATGCAGATGATGCTACTCTCTTTGCATCAATTCCATCCCCTGAATGTAGATCTAGGGTTGCTGAATCCCTTAATAGTGATCTAGCTAAAATTAGTGTATGGTGCAAATTATGTGGTATGAAGTTGAATCCTAACAAAACTCAAAGTATGATTGTAAGTAGGTCAAGGACTGTGGCTCCTCAATATCCGGATCTCCGCATTGATAATGTTTCTTTACCTTTGAATGCCTTTTAAAATTTTAGGTGTGATTCTCGACAGCAAATTTACTTTTGAGAAACACATTAGGTTTGTGTCTTCTTCAATTGCATAAGAAATTGGCTTATTGAGAAAGTCTCTCAAGATTTTCGGTGATCAATCTATTCTGAAGAAGTGTTTTAATTCTTTCATTCTACCGTGTTTTGAGTACAGTATTGTTCTCCTGTTTGGTCTTCAGCTGCTGATTCTCATCTTAATTTGCTGGACAGAAACTTACGGTGTATCCAATTTCTTATTCCTGATCTTGATATTAATCTTTGACACCGTCGTTCAATTAGTTCATTATACATGTTGCAAAAGATTTTTCATAATTCTTACCATCCTTTACATTCAGATCTTCCTGGACAATTTCATCCTGTTCGTAATACTAGGCAGGCAATTAATTCTAATAGCCAGGCCTT
>NC_090731.1:104504411-104509411 GCF_036898095.1 Palaemon carinicauda | reverse complement strand
TCCTTCTCCCCTCTTCTATTTTTTATTTCTATTTTAAAATGGTCAATTTCCTGAAAGGAAAAAAACACAACAATAGGTACAGAGATTCTTATAAAGAGATCCTCACTATCATTTTATATTGACAGTTTTTCCTCAGAAAATTATGAACTGTACAATTGAATATAATACAACCTATTTCTATTATTAAGTTCTAAACGATTATGTGAATTATCAAGGGTTATCTTAAAATCAGTAGAACTGTAATTCATTGCCAAAACAATTACCTCAAAACACATTAAATTACATGTTCATTCTGAATGAGATTTTACCGGTAGTTCGTCATGTTTGATATCACACAAAAATCATGAGATTATCCCATTACACTTCGCCACCTGCCATACATGAAACGTATGATTTGCATTTTCTCCTCATCTTTAACACAGTGATTGAAGCATTTGATGACAGTGGCATTATAAAGTAATTGACAGGCAGCTAATTGTCTGTAGAATAACACATCCACGTTCTGTACAACATTACAATACTGTTATCATTACTTTAATCATTATTTGCAAGCTGGTTGGCAAATAGTAAATACTTATAAAAGCCCACAATACAACAACGAAGATGCAATGAATATTTGAACATTGTCATAACGTGAATATAAGGATAAGGATATTTAAAATAAGTATCAATGCCAAAAGTGTTTAGCAAAGGACTTTGACAAGTATAAGGGAATATAAGGGAAAAAAAGACGACAGGGAAGGGTGTTATGGGAAGGAAAACATTTCTAAAAACAGAACCATTCCATGAAAACATTTTATTTTTTGACCAAAATAAATAAATAAATAAATAAATAAATAAATAAAGCATAAACAAATACGCTGGAAGGTAAATGAGATTGGCCAACGTGGGTGACTTTAGCAGGATGGGTTGGGATTAGACTTTGGAGGGGATGGGCCATGGGTGGGGGTGTCAGGGGACAGTTACACAGAGGATGGCATAACCATATCTAATGCAAGGAGGTGTGCCTGGGCATAGTTATGTGGGAGGATGGGAGAGGAGATGGGAGATAAGGAGAATAGGGGAACGGAGGGAGGGTGGGGGAAAAGATGTTTGTTGTTGTGTTGGCACACGTCCAGTACTACCGGGTTAGACTACCGGGTGCCCGATACTTGCACCCTCCTCCTCCCACCAAACATTCAACGCAGCCTTGCGTATGGCTGGGAGTTGGTGGGAGGTCATGCTGAAGGAAAAGAAGGAAGGTAAAGAGAAGGGACTGGAGGAGGAGAAGGAGAAGGAAAAGAAAGAAGGCGTTGACAAACACCAAAGACTTATATCCAAGGACGATGCAATGTATCTGTAGAGTTGACCTTTACACTTCCTTTTCAGCCTTTTCTGACGAGCAAGGATTCTCTTCTTGCTCATTGCTGTGGCAATTGAACACCGCAGTTTTCTCTTCCATTGTCAGACAGAGGGAACGAGTGTGGGAGGATAAAAGGCAACGAGGGAAGATGAGGCGAGGACTACGAAGGAGCATAAAATCCTTAGCGTTTGGGGTTTAGTGGACCGGGAAGCTGTTAGGAGCATGGGGACTGGACTGGTGCAGTGGGAGCATTGAGAAGGTGAGGGGGAGCAGTTGTTCCTTACAGGTAGGTCTCAGCAACCTTTTGACGTCACTGAGCCTTCCTCATTCATTTAGCCAGCCTAACTGTTCCTGGGTCTATGTCCTGAATCAATGACATTTCAGTCTAGTTTTTCTGTTTCGTTTTTTTCCCGTTTGGCAGCCTAACTGAATTTGCTGTTTTAGTTCTTTCATTCCAATGCACCTCCGTGTTATTCAGTATCTTGAAGGTCTTTAAGGCCATTCATTCTTTGCTTCTCATTGTTTGTTATTAAGTAAAGTCATGGACGTCATGGTAATGAATTCTTCATTGACATCAGTCGTCTGAAGTCCTTGATCAAAAGTCGCGCAAGATGTTTTCATCGACGCTGTCTTCATTAATTCATTATTTCTGTACCCAAGCTTTTATCATATAATAATCATGTATGCTCATTCACAATTCTGAATGACGATTATTTTATATTATTATGGATGTATTTCTGGACGTATAATAAAGAGAATTATTTGAGACTCCTAACCGTCTCTTCCCATTTAGACAAAGGAACAGACAAGGGATTAATAGACTTATTGGTAAATAATAGAATTATTGTAGGAAATTACACAATTATTTAAATTATCAAGAACCTTTACAATCGTTTACTTTGATATCATCATCCTTTTAGCCATTCTAGCATTTATCAGGTTCCCTATCTGTCGTCGATTGTAAAACTATGATTAACGTCGGTACCAGTCAAGGAGCTAGTTTTGTTATTTCTCCTATGTTGCTGAATTGAAGCCTTTAAAAGAGGAAGATTTGATTTACCTGATGTCAAACAGATATCATGACACAAAAGGACATCACTTCATCGAAAGCAGACAATCTTAAACTTTTCTAGAGACCAATCTGTATATTCATCAACATACAAAGTGGACATCAGATAAAAGCTTCCTTGTCCAGGCTGGATCAATATTGAAGGTGGATTGCTATTTACAAATATTCTAGTTACTGTCGTAACTGATTCGTTCTTAGTAGAGATTTATCTTTTAGCTGAGTTTCATTGATCAAAGAGCTATTGCAATAATGGGAGAAGAAGAATTCTGAAAGGGATAATCTCAAAATTTCTAACCTGTGACGCTGTTTGAGGTAAAAATCCAGATGAGAAGGCAAACAACGGAAGAATGAGGGTAAAGAGAAAAGGAGAAGGAAGTTAGATTAATGGAGAAGAAGAAGAAGAAGAAGGAGAAGAAGAAGAAGAAGAAGAAGAAGAAGAAGAGAGAGAGAGAGAGAGAGAGAGAGAGAGAGAGAGAGAGAGAGAGAGAGAGAGAGAGAGAGAGAGAGAGAGAGAATAACTCTAAGGAAAGGAAGAATGAAAGAAGTGAGAGTGGGAATAGCATGGGCAAGAATAAGGAAAGGAACGAAATACAGGAAGGAGGAGTAAGTTATAAGAGTGAAGATACGTTAAAGAAGAGCATAAGAGTTACTACTCAGTTGATTTTGAAGGCGAAAAGAGGAAAAGCAAATAACTAATAGACCAGTTTAAGAGGACATCAAAATTGGAGGCACTCTACCCTAAGTAAGGACAAACCAAATTTAAGATAGAGAAAAAGTGAAGGAAAATATGAAAAGTTCCTTAAAGAGACGACTCTCTCACTCTCTCTCTCTCTCTCTCTCTCTCTCTCTCTCTCTCTCTCTCTCTCTCTCTCTCTCTACATACACACAAACACACACACACGCACACACACACACATACATATATATGTATATATATATATATATATATATATATATATATATATATATATATATATGTATATATATGTATATATATACAGTATATATAAATATGTATATATATACATATATATATATATATATATATATATATATATATATATATATATATATATATATATATGAATGTGTGTATATATCTGTGTGATCTTACACCGAATGATTAAAATTCTATTTGTAATTCATGTTCGTTGAAGCAGATATATAAGGTTGACTCTGTAAAATGAATTTGATATGAAACTCGATAGCTTCGTTTTAAAACAAAAATGTTTCTGAATTTATAATAATAATAATAATAATAATAATAATAATAATAATAATAATAATAATTATAATAATAATAATAATAATAATAATAATCCAAGTACACATTCTATAAAAGTGAATACAAAATAAGTGGCAATCTCAAATAGTATCAATCGTGCAATATTATTGTTTCATTGACCAAGGACTAACAGAATTGACAAAGAACCTCGACGTATCCTGTAGGATGCTTGATCTCTGGGAACAATATCACTAGTGTTATTTGGCCTTAGGCAATCTCCTCTTGATAATATCATTTCACTTCAACACGGTTTTCCGATCCTTTTGCTTAGTGATACTTGTGGACATGTGTTGCATGTTTTCTTTTGTGTAGATTTCGGAACTCAATAAAATGCAGATTATTAATGAGCATCCATAATACCCATCTCATTATTGTACTGAAACAAACGATTTATGAAAAAAATAAATTTTAAGGAAACTTTGATAAGAGTGGGAGAAATTTGACTTTATAGCTGTTAAAGAAGGATTATAATTGATATATAATTATATTGTTTTAATTTCCTCTATCAAATAAGCAATAAGTGTCTGAGTATATATATATATATATATATATATATATATATATATATATATATATATATATATATATATATATATATATATATACATATGTATTTATATGCATATATATATATATATATATATATATATATATATATATATATATATAAATATATATATATTTACATATATATATGTATGTTTATATGTGTATATATAGATATATAGATATGTATATATATAAATATATACATATATATATATAAACATATGTATATATATATATATATATATATAAACTATAAAATAAAAAAATAAGTGTATGATTTTATATATATATATATATATATATATATATATATATGTATATATATATATATATATATATATATATATATATATATATATATATATATATATATATATATATATATATATATATATATATATATATATATATATATATATATATATATATATATATATATATATATATATATATATATTCTTTCTCTCCTCTCACGCTAATGGGGAAAGGGAGAATAGCCATACCCTGGTGAGAGGGGGTACACCGAGAGGTAAACTCGGCAACCATACTCTCCCACTGATTTCCGAACCAGCGGTCGGTAAGGGTTGAATTAGTGTGAGTTTCCGTGAGTGTGAATATCTAAATTTTAACGGCTAGAGTAAACTAGTTTTGAATATTGAGGCTTTATGTTTACAGTAAGGGTCTTGCTTTAAAGTAGATACGTAAGTTATAGATAAGTTAGTTTGCACAAAATTCTGAGCATGCTTCAACATGCA
>NC_090731.1:104494411-104499411 GCF_036898095.1 Palaemon carinicauda | reverse complement strand
AAGCTCCTCTTCTTGCTAACTTGCGCAAAATAACAGCTAACTTTGGAGCTAAAAAATTTGTAGTCTTCATAAAAAACAAAGGACCAATACCATTTGAGTCTACACATCTATAAGCATTAAGGTCCATTAAGAGAGCTTTAATTTCACGAGATCGAAAACCTAAACTACTTAGTTTAGCCTCAGGAAAACAAGAATGAGGATGATCAAGTTTCTCATTACTCTGTTTACTGCCAAACACATCAGTCAAAATGGTTGCCTTTTCGTTTGGACAGTGAGTGACGAGCCATCTGTTTTAAGTAAAGGAGGAACTGTTACATCTACACCAAAGAGTGAAGATTTAAGGTTAGTCCACCACTTATGTTCCTGGGTTGTACCAGAATGGATTTCTTTTATAGTTAAATTATATTCCTTTTCAGTTGAAGCATAAACTCTTTGAGCAAAAGCTCGAAGCTGAGTATAGTTATTCAAGTCAAATCTGATCTGTTACCCTTCTGTGACGAAGGAGGGAGAAGGTTGTGAACTCAAAGGCAGTATGAAGGCAACTGAGTTAGTTTATTAAAGAACACTCTCCTTTATATACAAAATCTCAAAGCAACAAGAATTTTCATGTTCAAATATTGACACTGTTACATAGGAGAAAAGCAGACATGATTTTTCAGGTTCTTTTTAGTGCGAGGGGAGAGCGAAGATACAAGCACAAAATTAACTATATACGATCGTGTGGACACACGGTTGGTACATGGCTCCTCCTCTAAAAATGACATACTGAACATGTTAAATAGGTGCCCTGAATCTGGAGAGGTAGTAGTAAAAACTGAGCCGATCAGCACCAGTGAGTGGCTGTAGAAGTCGTTGGTTGGGGTGCGAGCGAGTGGTGGATGATGGGTGGCTGTGTTGCCGCTCCGGCTCGTCACGGGGTAGGCGTGTGTGTCCTACGGCATTCATAGGCGTGTGTGTCCTACAGTATTCATAGGCGTGTCCTGCGGCATTCATAGGCGAGTGTGTCCTACGGCATTCATAGGCGTGTGTGTCCTACGGCATTCATAGGCCTACGGCATTCATAGGCGTGTGTCCTACGGCATTCGTATGCGTGTCCTACGGCATTCATAAGCCTACGGCGTTCATAGGCGTGTATGTCCTACGGCATTCATAGGCGTGTATGTCCTACGGCATTCACGTCAGCTTCGGTTTAAGTTGAATAGGTGTCCTCTTCGTCACGAGTGGAGGCGTTGATGGAGGTTTTGAAGGTCATGAAGTGGCTGTCCATAAGGGCACGAAGTAGGTTCACCTCACGAGGAGAGCTGTCTGCGGCAGGTTGCAGGCGAGTGATACTGGTAATTTTCCCGAGGGTGAGCGAAGCCCTTTGGTCCCCCAACGGTTGTTGATGAGAGCTGAAAAGGCGTTGCTATACGGGCGGCTGGCGCCGGCGAGTACTGCTGCAGAAGGTATGCGTTGACGGCCTCATAGTAACGGTGAGAGGTGGGGGGGAGGGGGGGAGGCTGGAGGAGCGAGTCACTCCGGGGTCACCAATGTGACGAAGGAGGGAGAATGTTGTGAACTCAAAGGCAGTATGGAGGCAACTTAGTTAGTTTATTAAAGAACCCTCTTCTTTATATACAAAATCTCAAAGCAACAAGAATTTTCATGTTCAAATATTGACACTTTTACAGAGGAGAAAAGCAGACATGATTTTTCAGGTTCTTTTTAGTGCGAGGGGAGAGCGAAGATACAAGCACAAAATGAACTATGTACGATCGTGTGGACACACGGTTGGTACACTTCCAATGATGATAGGCCTCCTGCTTCGCCAAATGTGTTTTTATAACAGATCCATCTCGGTTTTTATGGGGATATGTTTCTTCTTTGCCCCTATAGAAATTTTATTTATAATTCTATGAGCGATTCTTACTTCATAGCCACTCCCTAAATTCATAGCTTTGTCAGCTTTCTTGTCTAAATATTCTCTCCAGTCATTCCTGGCTTTTCTTTTGACCTCACTATCATACTGGAATACTTAGCATTCTCTACCCTGTAGTTTTCTTTGCTTTCTCAAAAACATTCAACAATCAATTTCTGTCTGTGTCTCTATTTCATAGTATTCAAGTATCATTTGATATCCATGACTTTCTCCTTGTAACTGCATGTCCCAAAGCTTCACTACCAGCCGAATGATATATATTTTTTATATCACACCAATCTTCATTAATTGTCTGCTCCCCGTCTTTTAATCTCTAAGACTGCAAACTTACTGTATATCTATTTACATTCATTTTGAAAAGGAGAGTGCAACATAATCTAATGATGTAAACTTACTGTTCATATGTAACATTAAGGAGAGAGAGAGAGAGAGAGAGAGAGAGAGAGAGAGAGAGAGAGAGAGAGAGAGAGAGAGAGAGAGAGAGAGAGATGGATAGCCTATAATTTTAAGAATTTTCTGTTTTATACTCCTTGATAAAGAATCTTTTACCCTACTTCAGAACAACCGTTCATAATGCCAAAGTGGAGAAAAAGAGGTGCTCTAAAAAATACATGACTAAGGTTTCGATGCTTCTCTTAGAACTGGATTATGCAAGTGGCTCAGGTAATGAATTCCTTGAGCCTACTACTCGAATGAGGATGTCTAAAAGAATGGGAAAATCAGAAGTTTGTCTCCGTCCACTTGGCTACTCTGATTCTGCTTCGGGATCTGAGCTGACTTCTAATGGTCTTTCCTCATGTTAACCCAAGTTGTTATGAGCATTTTCTTTTGTCTTTGGCAATTTATACGGAAGTTTGCATTTATTATGTAATTATAGCGAAAGTTTGCAAGATTAGATAATTACTCTGTTCACATTTATTGCTTTATCTTAATGATTTGATGACAAATATTGAAATGAAAATTAATATTTACATTTGCTAATGAAGATTAAAGAAATACCTTGGTCATTATCAAGTGAGAAAATCGTCACTAGGATCATCTACGACTCTAAGTTAGCGAAATGCATTCCCTCTGTCCTCCCTGGCACCAAACTCAAGTGCAGGTAGCAGCACGTAACACCTTCACCAATCATGTCAGGCATGTCTCCTGATGAGCAATAAATTATCTCTTCGTCATAAATAGTGTGGAACTTGTAAGTCATCAGGAAGTAAGAAATTGTACCGAAATCCTTTAGTGATGTAGATAATAGACTTGGCAAGCACTACAGTATAAATGCCAATTTTTCATGCTATTGATATCCTAGAGATACCAGTGAATAATGATTTTCTGATAACTCATCTGTTTATTCTCAACGTCATCATTCATTTATACACTGGTACAATATGTAGTATTAGGTTTTGAAAAAATCATCAAAGTAGAAAATTACGATCCAATGAGATTGTATAAACCTGCTTGGAGAATGGAAAAATGAAAGAACTTCAAAATCTAAATTAAGACGAAAGAATGAATAAAAGATTACCGTTGTTCAACTTCACCCTTAATCAGTTCAAGGTTCCCAACAGGTATTTTACATATTAGATTTATTTAAAAAACTTCTGCTGGCGAACCGAATTTCTTTATTCAGCCCAAACTTCATGTTGGAAATAATGATAACTTTGATATGTAGGGAATAAAAATTGAAACTAAAACATAGTTGTACAAGTGACGAGATAGAAATTGGGTCACACCATAAGTGACGCAAAATAACCCCAGTCATATATACTGTATATTATCATACTTTCAGACCTACGGCAAACCACTTGTAATATTCAGGTATTGCACATTAATAGATTATTTGAAAACACATATGCAATATTCGTATAAAGAATACCTAAAATACCGGATAGATGAAGTACACTAGCGCTCAAGTACACGTATTTATGCAAAAATATACACACATACGTAAATATATTAGAAAAAAGTATTAACTTACAACTTCACAATATTTTTTTTTTTTTGTCGGGTTTATGGCTCACACTTTGTTCAAATCGTCTTGACTGAGTAATTGTTCTGTTTTGTCATATGATGTGGTATGTTTTCTTTTTATTGATTCAGATATCATTAGTATTAAATTACTAATTACTCTTGATTCAGAAGGGCCATAAATAAGGAAATATTTGTTATCTAATGAGTGAAATAATATACTCGGTTATTTCATTATTAGCTTCTGTTTCGGCGAATAAAAAATTTGATTGCTAACGTTACTTTTAGAAAAAACCGTAATTTTCATCGGAAACTCTCCGTAAAAATATTTTGTGCTCTACCATATTTAAAATACGGGCAACCGTAATTTTATCTTACTTTGTTATCATCACTCTTTAACGTCAATATAAACATTTAAAAAAGTACAAATCCTGGAGTGAATGTTGCCAGACATTTACCGTTATATTATTGCAAATTTTTAAGTGTATGTCTAACTTTAACTTTGTATTTCCGGATGTCTCCACTGTCTATGGTTATTTTAGCTCATTTGCAACTTTATTCTACCAAATCTCTCTCTCTCTCTCTCTCTCTCTCTCTCTCTCTCTCTCTCTCTCTCTCTCTCTCTCTCTCTCTCTCTCTCTTGTGTTTTAAATTAATTAGTTCTACGCTCTGTGGAAACTGCAGACCAGACTCGATTATCCGCGTACAGCCAAACCATTTCTGAGAACTTTTGAGAACATTTTCCGCCATTTATTAAAGGATCCGTGTGTTTGTTATCCGTCACTCATCACGGTAAGAGTGTGCCAGGTAATGGCCCCTTGAACATCTCACACTTCAGCTGGGCCAAAAATAATGCCGGTAGGCTCCACTAATCTCTTATTCTTTTATAAATAACTTGGCAAGGTGGCTGCCTAAGTATTGTACTCTCATAGAAGACACTTATAGTTATTTACAGAGAGAGAGAGAGAGAGAGAGAGAGAGAGAGAGAGAGAGAGAGAGAGAGAGAAATGATAATATTTTCTCATCAATTATTCGTCTCTTACTCTTAGATATAAGACCATTTCTTTTTCCTGAATAACATGCTTTAGTACACACTCAAAAACTCACGCACACTGATATG
>NC_090731.1:104464411-104476911 GCF_036898095.1 Palaemon carinicauda | reverse complement strand
TCTGCCCCGGCTGCTCATTTCTTGAAACCAGCGTGCCTATCTCAGAATTATTATTAATTTTCAGCTCTTTACATACAGTTTTAAATCCCTGCAAGTTTCATTACTTTACGATTAAAATTGTAGCCGAATGGTTGATGACCGGAATTTGGCCTTTTGTTTGACCTTGACCTTGACCATCGACCTTAACATGCATGAATTGGCGTAGATTTTCATACACTCAAATATGAACCAAGTTTGATGAAGTCTCTGTGACAACGATGTCCAAACTTATGGCTGATTACGTGAATTGGATATTTTGCTTGACCGTGACCTTAACCCTTGATTTTGACCTTCCAAAATTTAATGCTTTCCAACTTTTTACACAACAATTAAGTCATACAAGTTTCATTGTTCTACGATTAAAATTGTGCCAAGAAAGCTGTTCACAAACAAACACACACACACACTAACAAACACAAACAAGGGTAAAACATAACCTTCCAAATTCGTTGGCAGAGGTAACTAGAAAAGAATTTCTTTTCGTCAACAGAAGTGTGATTTAGGCAATGCTCGGACACATAGCCTTTGAGTATAGGATAGATTATATACACGAGGATTTGAATAAATAATTTGCTTTCGTTTCACACATAGCTATTTTTAAGAAATTACTCTAACCTTTAGTTCAAAGGTTCCATAAAGAGGGAAACTATAGAAAAATAATACTTTAAATCTAGACAACAGCACAACACATATACAGATTGTTATGGTCAGATATTACACAACGTAGATTACGTAAAATCTACATTAATGTTTCACTCTCGTAATAAAGGATTTAGCAAAAAATAGCAAAACAGTAGAAAAGAAAGAAAATAATGGGCAGCAAACCATAAACAATGAGTATATTTAAGACTAATTATAAGTATTTAATACTTTTTACAAGATACAAAAAATTAATCATAGTTTACTATTTTAATAATACTTTACAAAAAATGTCATATAGTGATGTAGACCTTAGCTTTATAAATCTCTATGGAGTGAGAGCCAGATGGCAACGAAACTCGGCTCCGAATTCTGAAGGATTTTTCAGGGTGAAGTTTCAAATATAAGAGATGATAAGCAGAAACACGGTTTCTGAAGATCTTTGATCTTCCAAGGTTTCTTTGTTATTTAGTATATCCGCAGCGGGAAATAATGGAAGAAATTTAGCAGTATCACAGCTGGTGACTAAGAAATGTGTCCACACGAGCCATGCCAACTCAGAAAAACACGTCCCTGCACCAATGCATTTGCGTCACTAACACAAACGCACACAACACACACACACACACACACACACATATATATATATATATATATATATATATATATATATATATATATATATATATATACATACACACACACACACTATATATATATATATATATATATATATATATATATATATATATATATATATATATGTGTGTGTGTGTGTGTGTAATGAGTGAACTCCATGACCAGTACGTCCTAGATTTTGGCAGTGTTGTCTAGTGTATTGCAATATTTGTGGACTACATGGTAATATTAGTGACATAATTGTCTTAAATAGTATGATATTTTATTATGCACTGAAACTTTTTTTTTTTTTAATTAAATAAGTCACTCTTCTGACCTGTTTATTCCAGGTTTGAAGAAACCAATCATTTTGATACAGGATGCCATTTCCAGCTCAAGGGGTATGGCAGAGTACCCGGCTTTTTATAAGTCTAGCTATGAATGTGGATGTCATGAGATTCAGGTCATAAATGTTTGTGGCAAGCAAAACAACTTTTACTTGTGTTCTGTCTATAAGAATCCAGACATTGATGATTTTATCTTTGACTGTATTCTTACCGCTATGGATAAGATATAAGAAAATGGTAGAAAGGCCTCTTTTGTGGTTGTGGGTGATTTCTATGCTCACCATAGGGAGTAGGGAGTGGTTAAATTCTGATTATTCCTACTGATCACCATTGCTAAGCTCCTTCTACACGAGGGGTAAATGCACGACAGGCAGACATTGTTACCACTTCTGTGGTATGGGTGATGATTACGAGTGTAGAGGATGTTATAGACGAGGAAATCACGGGAAAACCATCGAAGTTTACTTAGCCCTCTGTTCGTCATCTGGCCTATGTCATACGTTCACCTGAGTGTCTACTGCCTGCCCTGGACTGTTTGATCTGGTAACACTGTTTCAAAGCGAGAGAATTCTAGGGAAATCAAAGTGCACGCCCCAAATTTGCCCCTCATGTGGAATGGGTTATAATAGCTTTAGACTTTGGCCCTGAATCAGGCAAATTATAAGTGAGGCTATTGATAAGTCTGGTAATTGTTTGGAACTGGTATACACTGATTCCACTGGTGTTACAATAAGCAAGGTTGGTCCTACAGCTGGGACGTCTGGACATGATTTTGTTTCGTTAGTAATTAAGACTAAGGAGCCTGTTCTTCATGTGTCCTACTCTTTGCAGATATATATATAAAATCTCAAGCAGACTAGATTAGGATTTTGAGTAGTCTTTTGCATTTGAATAGGTCACAATTGTATAAAGGAGCTGAGCCAGTTGTTCTCATGAATGAAAATCTGGTCAGCATAATTGATAGGCTCATCTCTTCTCAAGTTTTAAAATGCCGAGTGTATGACAGACCGTGGTTCAATGATAGCTGTAGCCACGCTTATTCTGAAGCAAAGGAGTCTTCTCATCTTTGGAAATGTAACAGACCATATCTGACTTTGAAAAACTATAATCATCTAAAAGCTGTTGCTCAGAGAGGTTTTGCTTCAACTGAAAAAAAACTACAATTTGACAACAAAAGAAACCCTTCTGGTAATCTCCAGAAGCATAAATGGTGGGCAACCATTAAATCTGCTCTCTAGTGTAGACTTAATTGTTCTTCCTTTGCTTAAACCAGATGGCTCTGTAACTCATAGTCTAAACGAAAAGAGAACCCTTTTGGCTCATATGCTTGACAGTAAAGAGAGTGAGGAGAAACTCGATCTTCCTCATTCCTCTTTCCATGAAGCTAAACTATTTAGAAATAAGAAGGATATGTGATATGCCAGGAAAAATTGTACCCTTAATCATAGAAACACTAGGCACGATCCCAAGATCCCTGAAAAGGAATCTAGAAAAACTAGAGGCTGAAGTAGCTCCAGGACTCATGTAGAAGAGTGTGATCCTAGGAACAGCGCACACAATAAGAAAAGTGATAGACTCCTAAGGAGGCAGGATGCAACCCGAAACTCTACACTATAAATACCACCCAGTCGAAAGACTGTAGTAGAGAAAATAATAATGATAATAATAATAATAATAACAACCCGAAACTCTACACTATAAATACCACCCAGTCGAAAGACTATGATAGAGAAAATAATAATAATAATAATAATAATAATAATAATAATAATAATAATAATATGCACTATGTTTAGCGTTATAAATATGGTATTACAAAAAGATATTTTCCATATGATATACAAGAATAATAAAATACCTGGTCAGACAATGAAAGATTTAAAATTTAGGTGTCTTGCGAGATTTGAACTTATAACTGCTCTGTTGCAAACGCACTTTTACTGACCACTCAAAGGATTTTTCCCTTATTCTCTAAAACTCTTTCTCCATTCACCTATCCTACTACCTATAGCCAAATAGAACGACTTCTCAAAATCTGGAAGCAGATCTGCATAACCTATCATGCTCATCATGATAGTTTTAAAGAGAAGTCATGCAACCTAGGCAGGCAAGGTATGGAATATTCATATCTACAAGCTGAAGGAGGAACCTTATTCAAAATTCAATGTCACATCCATTAAAACCGGAAACTTGTTCCCTTCAATTCTTCCAAAGTCCTGAAACTGGTCTTGATGTTCCTCATCCCAACCTACACGTAACATGATTCAACTTTTAAGACAACGTGGGCATCGTTATTGCCACTCAAGGCCTCTAAATTGAAAAGAAATCATCTCTGTTGCAGTTCAGCTACCTATGATCAACTAGTGAACACGTTTTATAATAAGTTAGCAAATTTCAGCTAATCCTTTTAGATGAGCTGAGGGTCTCAACAATATAATACTCACTTATAAAGCGATGGGGCCGTGCTGGATGTATTTTACATAACTATACTCTACCTTTCTTTTATTACTAACTCAAAAATGTGATCAATTTAACTACGTCTATGCTCAATCGTGTCCAAAATTTTATCCTATATTAGCTATATTACTATCATTACGAACAGAGTTAAATGCAATTACAATGAAGTTTGAATCGCTTGTAATTGAGAGAGAGAGAGAGAGAGAGAGAGAGAGAGAGAGAGAGAGGTATTCACCTGCAAATCATTTTTGTGATAGAGTATGATTCTTGATTTAATCGGTAGGGAATGAAACTCTTTGATAATGATCATTGTATAACTAACACACAGCACAGCCAGTTGATTAATTAGAAGGAATTCTTCTCTACAGCGAAGGTCGTCGTAAATAAATACGAGAATATTCAGGTGCCAAAAAATGTCCAAGCTGTTATACAGTAATCTTTTCCCATACTAATTAACGGTACTTAACATAACGTTTTAAAATAACGTGTATATGTGTACTGCACATAGTAATCATATACTGACTATCAGGGTAATAACATAGGGGGGCCTTAATTAATGGAAGAATTCACGTGATTCGGAAAGGTTAGGAGATCAATTACGGTAATTGATTCCAATTCTACTAAAACTATTGTTAAAAACGGCCACTGAGTATTATTGACGTAGTAATAATGACAGTGAAATAAGGACTAATACAACCAGCTGCTTTTTATTCTCCCTCAGTATTTCAAGGAACTCTGCATATCCGTTCCTTCTCCCTTCCACACTCACATTTCTTCTCTCACCTTTTATTGCCGGAATAAAGAATTTGGAGGTCACTCGCTAATCCTCACATGGGGAGCCTTGAAGACTTCCGCTGAAAAGGGATGTGGAGATGAAAACGCTCACGCGCGCATTACAGCTACGTCAAAAACAAGTGAGGGCGAATTAATGACATTGGAGATTATGGACAAAATGTTATCATTCAGAATTAACAAGGGGAGAGGAGAGAGAGAGGAGAGAGAGAGAGAGAGAGAGAGAGAGAGAGAGAGAGAGAGAGAGAGAGAGAGAGAGAGAGAACTGGACAATAGCTTTACACACAAACACACACACGCTCGAGTGTCCATAGTTTATTGAAAAAAGGAAAATCACGATTTTCATTTGGAAAAAAATATCATAAAATGTTCAAGTGTTACAACACCAATCAGCTTTAATGGCGGTGATAGGTTTATTTCGATTCTAAATACAGCAGAGTCGGAATTAGGTCTTATCTCTCTATACAGGCGAGAGGTCTAAATAGTCTAAATACTTATAATAGTTAACTAATATTTTACTTATCTAATTGATATAAAATTTTATTTGTAAAGCCAGATGAATGTTGCTAATGTTTTGTATAAGTAACCCATCAAAAAGATTATCGAAACCTGCAAATATGATATCCATATACTGTATAATAATAAGAGAAAAACCAAGTGAAGATTTCTATGAATAATAACATAAAAAGTTTCCCCAAAAGTAGATACATAATGGATAAGAAAAATAGAAGATATCAATGCATAAATGCGTTGTTTTAAGGTAGCATTGGCATATTCGATATCTCCAACGCATCTAGGATTATTGTTCTAAAACTGCAGTAGAGGTAACAAAGGACTTTGAAGTCAGGAGCGTGTTTTATCAAGGTGCCTCAACTTAAGGAAGGTACCGACGCTTCAAAACTTCTAACAAGCCACACTTTGTGTTTTATTTTGTGTGCCCAGGACAGATTTGGGACACTTCCTATTGGAAAAAAAACTGGATGAAGATGTTCCCGTAGGATACCTTCAAAGGGGGGAAAACCTTACCTTTTCTGAGAAGTTAAGGTTTCAAGATAAAGATGTCTAGACTGAAAAACGGCATATGCACGTGATATTTATTTATCTTTGTACATGTATAATTTCATCTGTTCTAGTAGCAGTATACGATATTTTCAAGTAAAGCTGAAAAACATTTTTCCTTAAGTAACACTGAACCTGGTCAAATACCATGGATGCTGATTGAATCATGGAAAGAGAGTAGAATAGAAGATTTATTCGTATCAAAATAGTTTAATTTTTATTTTGGCTCCGTTTCAAATATAACTTACAACATCGTTCTCTAAATTGCGCAGAATCACTATTCACGATAGAAGTAATCTATCTCTTACCAAATAAGAATGACCAACTATTAAAAATTGCAACACCTGCATGTTACATTTTCATTTCTTAGTTTCGTGTACGTTTTTCACGAAAATCATAGAACTAGAATTTAGGGAGGATGTGAAGCAGCTTGACATAACATTGATTGAACTGCGCATAAGGAGCAATGGTTCAGTACTCTTCTAACTTGCTATCAGCCAGACAAGGTCATTCAGCAAGTGGTATCTGTAAAACACATCTCACATTTAGATAATTATATTTCTCACGAACAGAAATAACTCAATCCTCTTTCTGGTAACACGGGGCTCAGATTCATTTTGCATTTTGTCTCATATGTTTGGAATCTACTGATTACTTTCAATACATCCAAGTAATTGAACCTGGACTATGCCATGAATTTTGAACAATTCGATTCTTAAATGAAAATACTTTTATGGATAAACCTAAGCTTTTATCTCATGATAAAACGAGGCAACTCTGCATCCTTGCTTGGATTCGAGAAAGAGCAATTGAGCACCACACTACAGAGTATTATACTGTATGTAAAGATATTGTATTTTTACAGTTGCCGTTAATTTGTCAACGTTTTTGGAGGTCGGGAACTTTAAAGTCGCCTAATTCTTTATAAGGCTGCAATTTCTAATAGACTATTGTATTAATTTATCTTTTCTGTTCCCTTCACCACCAGAACTCTTTTTCTTGGGATCAATTTCTCACCAATGCAGACGTCTAATGATAGGGCAATCTCCCCTTCTCATCCCGTAACCGAGTTGAAATATGGCACCCGTGTCCGTGTCGAAATATTCATATACAATACATACACACATACACACACACACACACACACACACACACACACACACATATATATATATATATATATATATATATATATATATATGACATAAAACATATAAGTATACCGGTATGTACAGCATATATATATATATATATATATATATATATATATATATATATATATATATATATATATATATATATATATATATATACACATATATATATTATATATATACATATATATATATGCATATATATATATATAAAACTAATCATCATCACTTGTAGTTAGTCCAATGCAACACAAAGGCCTCAGGCAGTTCTTCTACTCGCGTAGATTTATAGTCTTCCTGTGCCATTTATACCCGCAAATTATCTTAGTTCGTCAATCCATCGTCTTCTCTTCTTTCCCCTGCTTCATTTGCAATCTCTATGGACCAAATCTGTAATTCTTAATGTACATCTATTATCTTTCATTTTCCTTATATGTCCTGCCCATGTCCATTTCTTTTTCTTACGTGTTGTTAGTATATCCTCCACTTTAGTTTGCTCTCGATTCCATGTTGCTCTTTTTCTATCTTTTAGTGTTATTCCCATCATTATTATATCAATAGCTCTTTGAGTTTTAACACCTTATTTTCTAAGTCTACTAGTTTCTAATGCATAAATTGATACTGGTAGTATACCATCTCATTAAATACTTTTCTTTTTAGAGAAAGTGACATTTTCCTTTTCATTATCTCATTTTTGTTTACCAAAACCTCTCCATCCTATGGTTATCCTTCTTTTAATTTCGGTCTCATGTCTTGGGGCAACACTTACTGTTTGTACTAAGTACTTTTATTCATTAACTATCTCTAGAGACTCATCCATAACTCTTATTTGTTGTTTCTGCATTTTCATCGAACATTATCTTAGCTTTACTCATATTTCTTCTGTCCTACATTTTTGTTTTCCTTATTCAAATCTTTTATCATCATTTCAAAATTCTTAAGTAGTTAAGGTATTCGCCATAAGTGTCAACTCGTACATTTATTCAATCTAAATTCTCAAACACTTCTTCTAGGCATGCTGTGAATAAGTTAGGAGAGATGAGTTCTCCCTATCTTACTTTTCTCTTAATCAAAATTTTCTCACTATCTTTATGTAGTTTTAGGATTGCTGTACTACCCGTACTTGAATATTTAAGTGTTCTAACATAAGATTCCTTGTCTTTGACAGGTTTTCATTATTGATAAAGTTTTGACCGAAATAAAAGCTTTTTCATAGTCTATAAAGGCCATACACTGTGGTTTGTCATAGCCTGGTGATTTTTACCTTAGCTGGAGGTATAGAGCATTCTTGTAGACAATTTGTATAAAGTTCAACTAGTTTTACTATTAAGAAAGCTCCTTTATCTAATTTATTATTATATCAACTGTTAGGCCATCTTCTGCTGTTTTGCCAGTTTTCATGACTTTTATGACGTTCTTTACTTCTTCAATTGTTAAGTTTGGTACCGGCTCAAGTGTTTAATTTCTATTAGCAAAGTTACGTCTTATATCACTATTGTATAGCATTGTACAGAAATCCTATGCTAATTTCATTACACAATCTCTTTTGTTGATAATATTTCCATCTTCATAATTCAAAGCAAACATCTGTTGGCACCCTGTTTCTAATCTTCTTTTCATCAGAACCTCTGATGAAAAGACTTCTTTTCATCAATTTAATGCTTCTTCCTTTCCTCGGTGTTTTGTGTGATTGCGTTTACGAATGTCTTGGTGTTTTAGTTTGTTTATTGTTTTGGATAATTCTAATAAATCCATTTCATATATTGCATTTTACCTACATTTCCAATATTTTCTTTATTATTTTTTTGGCCATTTCTGATAGTTTTCCTAATTTTGATGAGGCACTTTTTCACCTATCTCTTGCGCTGATTCTAATACAAATTTTAGTAAATTATTGTTCAATTTTTCTTTACTTGCTTCCTTTTCATCCTGTAGCTGGGATTACCTATTTCATTTATACAGATACTCATAAGTTTTCGTCTTTCTCTTTACGCACCTGCGCGCACACACACACGCATATATATATATATATATATATATATATATATATATATATATATATATATATATATATATATATATATCTATATATATATATCTATATATATATATATTTCTACACACATATATATATATATATATATATATATATATATATATATATACATATATATATACATGTATATATATATATATATATATATATATATATATATATATATATATATATATATATACATTATTATTGATTTTTTAAGTAATAGATCTCAAAGAGTTGTTGATGGGCACCATAGTGAGTGTGATATCCGGTGTTCCACAGGGTAGTGTTCTTGGCCCATTACTTTTCATACTATATACACATGACATGTGGTTGGCATAGAAAACAAGCTTGTTGCATATGTAGATGATGCTACTCTCTTTGCATCAATTCCATCGCCTGAATGTAGAGCTGGGGTTGCTGAATCCCTTAATAGAGATTTAGCTAAAATCAGTGCATGGTGCAAATTATGGGATATGAAGTTTAATCCTAACAAAACTCAAAGTATGATTGTAAGTAGGTCAAGGACGGTGACTCCTCAACATCCGGATCTCAGTATTGATAATGTTTCTTTAAATTTGTATGACTTAAAATTTTAATTGTGATTCTCGACAGCAAATTTACTTTTGAGAAACACATTAGGTCTGTGTCTTCTTCAATTGCACAAAAAAATTGGCTTATTGAGAAAGTCTTACAAGATTTTCGGTGATCAATCTATTCTGAAGAAGTGTTTTAATTCTTTCATTCTACCTTGTTTTGAGTATTGTTCTCCTGTTTGGTCTTCAGCTGCTGATTCTCATCTTAATTTGTTGGACAGAAACTTACGGTCTATCAAATTTCGTATCCCTGATCTAGATATTAATCTTTGGCACCGTCGTTCAATTAGTTCATTATGCATGTTGCATAAGATTTTTCATAACTCTGACCATCCTTTGCATTCAGATCTCCCTGGACAATTCTATCCTGTTCCTAATTCTAGGCAGGCAGTTAATTCTAATAGTCAGACCTTCTCCATCATGAGGCTCAATACTACACTGTATTCTAGAAGTTTTATCCCAGCTGTTACCAAGTTGTGGAATGATCTTCCTAATCGGGTAGTTGAATCAGTAGAACTTCAATAGTTCAAAGTTGGAGCAAATGTTTTTATGTTGACCAGGCTGACATGAGTCTTTTTATAGTTTATATATGACATATCCTTTTTTGACGTTAATAGTTTATATAGGACATATCTGTTTTGACGCTGTTACTGTTTTTAGAATGATATATTGTTAATTTATTCTCATCATTTATTTATTTCCTTTCCTCACTGGGCTATTTTTCCCTGTTGAAGCCCTTGGGCTTATAGCATCTTGCTTTTCCAGCTAGGGTTGTAGCTTGGCTAGTAATAATAATAATAATAATATTAATAATAATAATAATAATATATATATATACACACACACACACACACACACATATATATATATATATATATATATATATATATATATATATATATATATATATATATATATATATATATATAGAGAGAGAGAGAGAGAGAGAGAGAGAGAGAGAGAGAGAGAGAGAGAGAGAGAGAGGTTTTTACTCGTCTGTTTCTTCCCTTATGTTAGAATAAAAGATAATGGAGACAAACCCAGAGTAGCATAAATTATCTGATTAAGTACATGCCACTATTGATTCCATTTAGAGATACCATCGAAAATAACAGCAAATTGGATTTTTCCTTATGACATGTTGTGAGACTTTTCTAAAATACGAGGCGAAGTGAATATGATAACGCAAGAACAAACAGTTTATCAACATTATCATAACCGGAACTGGTTGCGAAACAGATCATTTAAGCCGGATACTCAGATGAGTGATGAATTACGAAAACATTAATCGCATATAGGAAGAAACAATAGGCTTGAATTTTAGGATATTCTGGCATCTTAATGTTTACATATTTTGTAAGGATATGAAATTATTGACCAAATTGCACCCCATATAACAACTTAAAAGACTGAAATAATCAATTTAGAAACGTTCTGCGTAATTTTTGAGACAAAAACTTCAATAGGAAGTAGATAATGTTATCTATCAATAAGGACAGAAGATAATATAGTCAGTATAAGCCTTTATCTTACGTCAAGGTCTGATAACAGATAACAGAGACCTACTCTGTGACGACGCCCTGGTCTTACAACATGAACAGATACGGACAGATAATAGAAAAAAGATAGCGGAACAGGGTTTCTACATAATTATTTCCTCGTGTGTGAAACGTATGACTCTTTATACCCCAAATAATTAATCTGTATTACAAAGAAATTACAACATGGTCTTTAAAAGTAGAGAGGCAGATAGTTAGATGAATATATTTGATTGCTATGCATACACACAAAAACGCATATATATATATATATATATATATATATATATATATATATATACATATATATATATATATATATATATATATACATATATAGATATATATATATATATATATACATATATATATATATATATATATATATATATATATATATATATATATATATATATATGTGTGTGTGTGTGTGTGTGTGTGTGTGTGTGTGTGTGTGTATGTGTGTATGTGTGTAATTATATGTATATACTAGGTTGGTTTCTGTGCGAGATCAGACTAAAAAGGGCTGCATTTATTGTTGTATATATATATATATATATATATATATATATATATATATATATATATATATATATTATATATGTATATATATATATACATACATATATATGGATGTATGTATTGGTTTTGATATGGTTATTGAACTATGAACTTAAAATTACGGTAACCTAAGTAAAGGAAAAAAGCAAAACGATATTATGCCTCTTACAGAGGGAAAAAAATTAAAGAAGACATCGAAGAGGGCGAGTAGCGAATGCAGGGCCGTTCTAAAAACAAAAGTTATATGGTTGCCACTAAGAATAAGCAAACGGCTACATAATGGAAAGATGGGTGTCGATAACTTTTAAACTGGGGAGAGAGAGAGAGAGAGAGAGAGAGAGAGAGAGAGAGAGAGAGAGAGAGAGAGAGAGAGAGAGAGATTAAAATAATCATGATTTCCCTTCCTTCATTAGTGGATTTGTTTTAGTGTAAGATTTTTTTTATGTGATCCATGATCTATTATATACTTGCAATTTATGATTACGCCTGGTAAAAAATTCATATGTACTGTAGTCAGTTGTGCCTGCATGAATTGGGTCAAATATACAAACACAAACCCCCCCCCCACACACACACATATATATATATATCCATATATATACATGTATATATGTATATAAATTTTATAGATGTATATATGTATATATATACATATATATATA
>NC_090731.1:104454411-104459411 GCF_036898095.1 Palaemon carinicauda | reverse complement strand
GATGTTATGAGTGACGGAAATTTGGTTGTTGGCGATGAAGGCGCTGTTGAAAATAAAGTTATTTTGGGAATCGAGTGTGATGGAGATAGCTGAAGATGGAGTATAAAGTTGATCAAGTAAGATATTTAAGGTTAAAGAGAAAGACTGATATAAAACTCCAATAGATCTATTCTTTTCCTAAATAAATATAATCGAGCTTTTAGAAGATATTTTTGATAAAGGTCTACTTACGATCATTAAAGTTTGTTAAGAATAATAATAACAGTAATGATACTGATAATATAAATTATGATAATTGTAATGATAAAAGTAATAGTAGTTACAATAGTAATTATGCTTATAATAATACTGTTACAATGATTATAACAATGATAATATAATTATTATTATAAATAATAATAATAATAATGATAATAATAATAATAATAATAATAATAATAATAATAATAATGGTGGTGGGTTTTAGTAGACTGGACCTTATTTTCAATCATGTCGATTGGGAAACGAACGCTACTAAGTATCTCAACCGTGAACGCTACTATCCCTCCGTGAGCTACGAGGACAATATTTCCACAAACGCATAATCATAACATAATACACACACACACACACACACACACACACACACACACATATATATATATATATATATATATATATATATATATGTATATAAATATGTATATATATACACATATGTATATATATGTATATATATAAATCTTTATATATACATATGGATATATATATATATATATATATATATATATATATATATATATATATATATATATATATATATATATATATATATGTATATATACATATACATAAATACTTATATATCTATTTATGTATATATACAGACATACACACACACACACACACATATATATATATATATATATACATATATATATATATATATATATATATATATATATATATATATATATATATATATATACTGATAGTAGCTATCCCTTGAAATAGAAAGTAGAAAGTATGGTCATAATTCACGAAATCCTGACTAACATTGTCTAAAACAGTAGACAATGTTAAATGGAAGAAATCAATTATCTTTCCTATTTTATTGGTTACGAATATATCATCTCATGAAGATGTTATGTATGAAAGCCGTTCGCCGAATCTCCAAGTTTTATATTTTCATTTCGTAGACTTTTCTGAGAGCACTCTCGGGTTCTCCGTATTGGTGTAGTGAAGGAAATCGTCCCAATAAGTAGCACTGTCATTCTTTGCTAATTTCCGAATATTTGGGCAATCAAATGGACCACTTCTGGTAGGAAGTGCACATGGAATGCTTTTCTTTCATGTAAGGCGGACGTTTAATCCAATGCACATCCTGTGCTCTGAGAACTTTGGGAGATGAAGGTTGTCGGTTCTACCGCAGGTAGTAGGGATTGGCAGAATAAGGTTTCCAATCCTATGATGCTGATCCTGAAACCTAGGCGATCCCTCATTTATGGAGAAATACGGAATAAGTAACTGACCCTTGGACTTTGAAGCTTTTTATCAGAGAGTTACATCATTCTGTTCATCGCCCGCTAGTGTAGGGTTTATTCTATGACGTCAATACTCGGCGGGAAAATCACCAGGAAGGACATGTTTTGTTGCACCAATGGCTCCCGAAGGTATTCAACGATACCGGGGATTTCTTGAGCGAGAAAAATAAGCTCAAACGGCAGCATAATCACACATATATTTTTTTTTCTCTAGTAAAGACGCAAATTTGGAATGTCTGCAGTTAACACATCTTTATTATATAATTGTTTATTCTCAAGGTCAAGTGCCCCAATAAATAAATAAATATATATATATATATATATATATATATATATATATATATATATATATATATATATATATATATATATGAAAGTTGTAAGCATGGAAATGTCTTGATTTTTTTTTTATATGTTCATATTTTTAGAGGTATAGGTATAGGCAGTGGATGATAATTGAGAACTTGAATATATATTTTTGTATTACAAATTCTCCACAAAACAATCCATGCTAGGTATATTTAAATAAACAAACTAGTAAGTAGTGACGCATGCATAAACAGTTGAAATACCCAAATATAGATTCCAAGAATGACAGCTTGACGCAAAACTCTCTCGCTTACTGAATGTTTATCTAGTTTTCAGAATTGGAGAGGAAAGATACGGGTGGCCATTTGAGATGGACGCATTCTTTTTCCGGCATTGCTATAAAAAGAAGCTGTTACTTAGAGGGTAATGGAGTGTCCAGGGCTGAGAGGGATCTCTTAAGAAACCACGGTCGCTCGAGTAGAAAGAACCCCGGGTGTCTTAAGGATGGGGGAGAGGATGGGGGTAGGACGAGATTGTTAGGAGAGGGGCGGGGGTGGGAGTTCTTGAGAAGGTGGACTAGGGCGTGTATGCAACTTCCGCGTCCGCTGGAGGTGTGTTTGTTGCATTCATCCCGGGAACACAGTGTGCAAGATGCAATTAAGTTTTTCTGTTCGATATTCTGAACTGTTTATCAAGATCAGGGTTGTTTTTATTGCATTAAACAATATCTTACGTAATTTGGAAAAGGAGTTGATTTTATCCTTAATATATTACGATTAAGTATAATTTCAACAATTCCTTTTAGAATTTGTTCTGATGCCATTACTTCATTTTGTGATGGATAATAGAGGAAGCAGGAGTGCCTTGGCTTCCTTAGAAAATATCACAATGAACTACAAAGTTAGAGTTAAAAAGGAAAAACTTGAAATAAACAGATTGTTCATGAAAACACGATGTCAACTTATGCCCTTTGGTAAAAAAGATTAAACATTCAAACAAATCACAGAGATACGTCAACCAGGAATGATTACAAGTTCTAAGAAATTAACTGAACCTTTAACTGTCGCTTATGGTGTTGCTTTCATTCTTAACTATAAAAAGTGAAAGAAATACGTATAGGGGAGATATATTTTTTTCTTAGAATATAACAACTATAATTTTATCCTTGTAAGCTTACCGTCATTTATGGAACTTATCTATTCGGTCCTCACTGACTCTATAAGCCACAAGGTGTCTTAGAATAAAACTATACAAACTGATAATATATCTGCAGGGGCATTGAAAGGAAATATTTTGGTGTGATTGCATAATAATCATCATCATCATCTCCTACGCCTATAGACGCAAAGGGCCTCGATTAGATTTCGCCAGTCGTCTCTATCTTGAGCTTTTAAATCAATACTTTTCCATTCATCATCTCCTACTTCGCGCTTCATAGTCCTCAGCCATGTAGGTCTGGGTCTTCCAACTCTTCTAGTGCCTTGTGGAGCCAAGTTGAAAGTTTGATGAACTAATCTCTCTTGGGAAGTGCTAGGAGCATACCTAAGCCATCTCCATCTACCCCTCACCATGATCTCATTCATATATGGCATTCGGGTAATCTCTCTCATAGTTTCATTTCTAATCCTGTCCTGCCATTTAACTCTCAATATTTTTCTGAAAGTTTTGTTCGTAAATCTACAAGATCTGTTGGATATTGTTTCATTGTCATACCATGACTCATGTCCATAGAGTAACACCGATCTTACTAAACTGATAGTGCTTGATTTTTATATGTAATTCCAGGCGATTTGATTTCCAAATTTTACTCAACTTAGCCATTGTCTGATTTACTTTTTTCAATCTTCCATCAAAGTCAAATGCTAAAAATCCTGTAATAGAGATCATTGTTCCTAAATGTTTAAATGATTTCACTTCGAGTGATTTCAGTTAATAATAATTAAGTTGAAAATTTTGTTTTGATTTTACTGAAAATTCCCTGACAAGGAGATTCAGAAGGTTAATACATCTTGGAGTCGACGATTCTTTAGGGCGACACACGCGCGTGCACAAGCACACACTCACACACACACACACAAACACACACACACACACACATACACACACACACACACACACACACACATATATATATATATATATATATATATATATATATATATATATATATATATATATATATATATATAAAAGCGAGTTTTTGTTTGCAAAGACACATTACGAAAATAAACTTGAGATAAAGGTTAACTGTAATAATCTGACGTCCGCGATCAGGCGCGTTAGCACTTCCACGTATTACCGCATAATGTCACCACGACCTTCATAGTAACAACAACAGACAGCGATTAGCCACTCTGGGTTTTTCAGGGAACGTTTTTGTCTTTCGCTCCTACAAAAAGTGGTTAATTTTATTCTACACTATCTATCAAACATAACTAGCATTTTGATGTATTTGTAGTAAGGAAAAAAGAATCATTTAAAAGTTGAGCATTATTTTTCTTTTTTTTTATGGGAAACTGGCGACTCTTGTCGTGTTCAAAGTGAGTGAGCAAGGCGTACAACTACTTCCGGTCATTACTTCTCCGACAGATCTTTAGCCCAGTGACTGCCTGCCTGTCTGCCCTCCTTTGCAACAGCCCAGTGAACGGAATTTATTAGCTTTTGCCAATGAATGGCAACTTATATTCATTACGTTGTTCATAAGGCCTAAAATAACTTGAGACTGCCTGTGGTGGCGATGATAGAACAGAAGAGCTAAAATAGATTGTCCGATTTTTCATAGCAACCTTTTAGTGCAATTATTTTTTCCTGAGGAATGCCCTTCACCCAAACATCTAAAAATATCTAAACGGATGTGGTGACGTAAATAGTTTTGCGTCCTTATATTGATGTAGAGTAAAGCAAAAAAGGCAAAGTATAAATATTGTGAACAAATCAAATGCATTTACACGTATATATCAGAATTGTTAATTCAGGAAGAAATTATTGAATTAGACACGGAAACAAATCACGAAAATATAAACGCTCAGATTTGTTCTTGATTTACAATTTCTGTCTCTTGCGTGAAGAAGTGGATTACGTTTCTAAGAACACTGATTAAAATAAGAACGTATCGTGGTAGACTTGATAAGTGTGAGTGTGTATGTGCGTACGGGAAAGAGAGAGAGA
>NC_090731.1:104411911-104449411 GCF_036898095.1 Palaemon carinicauda | reverse complement strand
ACTGTAATTGTTCAGTGTACTATCCTCTTGGTAAGAGTAGAAGAAACTCTTTAGCTATGGTAAGCAGCTCTTCTAGGAGAAAGACACTCCAAAATTAAACCATAGTTCTCTTGTCTTGGGTAGTCCCATAGCCTCTGTACCATGGTCTTCCACTGTCTTGGAGTAGAAAAAACTTTTTAGCTATGGCAAGCAGCTCTTCTAGGAGAAAGACACTCCAAAATTAAACCATAGTTCTCTAGTCTTGGGTAGTGCCATAGCCTCTTTACCATGGTCTTCCACTGTCTTGGGTTAGAGTTCTCTTGCTTAAGGGTACACTCGGGCACACCATTCTATCTTATTTTTTTTTTCTCTTCCTCTTGTTTGTTTTTAAATGGTGTGTTGGGCAAGCTTAATAGAAGGGCCATGGATGCCTAGTGGTTTTCAAGAGATTGTCTTTTCCTTATCTGATTCTTTTGCTTTTCAAAACCATTATTACTGTCCTCCCTTTAGTTGTAGTGGCTATCCTGGAGGGTATTTAGCCTTGCATGGTGTATCGGCTCCTCCATGTTGATCAGTTTACCGACTTTTTTTCTATAGTCTATGGGTTTGATCAATCACTTTATATATATTTCTGTACATATTGTTTTTGTTATAATTCTTATTAATCTAGTTTTTAAGTATGCTGTCTTTTCTATTACCATCAATTCTTATGCTTTCTGGAGACATTGAGCGAAATCTGGGACCAGTACGTCCTAGATTTTGCCAATGTCGACTACTGTATTGCAATACTCGTGGTCTTCATACAAATATTCAAGACCTTACAGTTGCGTCCTGACAGTATGATATTCTTTTGTGCTCAGAAACTTTGGTTTCTAATATGAGGCACTCATCTGAGCTCCTTATAACTGATTTTAAGAAGCCAATAATGTTGAAACGTGATGCCATCCCTAGGACTAGGGGAATGGCGGTGTATATTAGGACTGAGTACCTTGCTTTTCATAAGTCCTGCTATGAATGTGGATGTCATGAGATTCAGGTCATAAAAGTTTGTGGCGGTCATAACAACTTTTATTTGTGCTCGATCTACTGGAATCTAGACATGGATGATTCTATCTTCAATTGTTTTCTTACCATTATGGCTAAGATACAATAAGATGATAAAAAGGCTTCTTTTGTCTTTGTTAGTAATTTCAATGCTCACCATCTGGAGTGGTTATGTTGTCTATCCTATTGATCACCATGGCATATGAGCTTTAGACTTTGCCTCTGAATTAGGGTGTGAGCAAATCATAAGTGAAGCTACTCGCAGGTCTGATAATTGCTTGGACCTAGTATACACTGACTCCCCTGGCGTTATAACAAGTAAGGTTGGTTCTCCTGTCAAGACATCTGATCATGCCTTGATTTCATTAGTAGGGAAGATTGAGCAGCTAGTCCCTGATGTATCATACTCTTGTAAAATTTGTATGAAATCTCAAGCAGACTGGAATGGGATTTTGCATGATCTTTTGTGCTTGAATTGGTCACAATTATATAGTAATGCTGATCCTATTGTCCTTTTGAATGAGAATCTAATCAACATAATTGATAGGCGTATCCCTTTTCGTGTACTAAGGTACCGAGTGAAGGACAAACCGTGGTTCAATGATGATTGTAGACATGCTTACTTGGAGAAGCAGGAGCCCTATCATCATTGGAAGGGTAATAGATCAGATTTGACCAGGAATAACTATACTCAGCTTAGAGCTTTTGCTCAGAGATTTTATGCTTCAACTGAAAAGAAATACAATTTAACCATAAAAGAAACCCTTTCTGGTCCAACCCAGGAATATAAATGGTGGTCTACCTTTACTTACATCTGCCCTATTTGGTGTAGATGCAACAGTTCCTCCTTTACTTAAACCAGATGGCTCAGTCACTCACTGTCTAAAAGAAAAGGCAACCCTTTTGGCTGATGTTTTTGACAGTAAACAGAGTAATGAAAAACTTGAACTACCTCATTCCTGTTTTCCTGAGGCTAAACTAACACGCTCAGCTTTTTGACCTCGGGAAATTAAAGCTCTGTTGATGGACCTTGATGCTTATAGATGTGTAGACCCAAATGGTATTTTTCCTTTATTTTTTATAAAGACTACATATTTCCTAGTTCCAAAGACATCTGTTATTTTGCGCAAGTTAGCAAGAAGAGGAGCTTCTAGCACTTGCTGGAAAATTGGTAATGTTACTCCTATGTAAATGTATTTATGGTAGCTCAACTGATTACCGCTCAATTTCCATAACTCCCATATTATCTAAAGTTTTTGAACGTCTTCTGGCAAATGTCTTAATAGGTTCGCTGGAGGTTATCATCTGCCTTTGACCGTGTTAATCACCAGGCCCTTATTTTCAAACTCAAACAGTTGGGAGTGGGTGGTTCCTTTCTTTGCATTGTTATTGATTTTTTAAGTAATAGATCTCAAAGAGTTGTTGTTGATGGGCAAAATAGTGAGTATAGGAATGTGATATCTGCTGTTCCACAGGGTAGTGTTCTTGGCCCTTTACTTTTCATACTATATACACATGCCATGTGGTTTGGCCTAAAAAAACAGCTTGTTGCATATGCAGATGATGATACTCTCTTTGCATCAATTCCATGCAATGAATGTAGATCTGGGTTTGCTGAATCACTTAAAGGCGTCGTGCAGTAATATCACAATAAGGTTTTATCATATGTCAACATGTCGGGTTTGGTGTGTGATTTAAGACTCACCTATTGCCCGCGGTCCCAGCAGCCACATGGCCCAGCTGCAAGTCCTTAAAGTTGGCTCGCCGCAGCCAAAATTAGCCAGCCAACAGTAACGTCATACCAGGCACTTGCCGTGTGAGATGCATGGTGGCCAGCTTGTTTACCTGTTTACCGGAGTTGTTTATGTATATATATATATATATATATACATATATATATGTATATATATATATATATATATTTATATACATATAAATATATAGATATACCTATATATATTATATATATACACACACCACATATATATATATATATATATATATATATATATATATATATATATATATATATATATTTATATACATATGAATATATAGATATACATTAATATATCTATATATACATATATATATATCTATCTATCATTATATATATTAATATATATATATATTGTATATATATATATATACATATATATATATATATATATATATATATATATATATATATATATATATAGATAGATAGTTAGATATATACATACATATATATATATATATATATATATATATATTTATATAAATACACACACATATATATATATATGTGTATATATACATATATATATATATATATATATATATATATATATATATATATATATATATATATTTCATCGCCATCATCATCATCAGCCATTACTAGTCCACTGCAGAATAAAGGCCTCAGACATGTCCTCCTACTTGCGTCTGTTTATAGTCTTTCTGTGCCAGTCCACGCCTGAAAACTTCCTTAGTTTGAAAACCATCGTCTTATCTTCCCTCCTCTGCATCTTTAACAATCTCTAAGGACCCATTTTGTTATTCTTAATGACCAATTTTATTTCTCAAGATTTTATCCTTGGTGTAGTCTCTGTTGCTGGCCTCGTCGGAACTTTCCTCATTTTCTTCTGAAGATGAACGCTCTGGCTCAAATCTATAAGACTGAATACTACCCGGACATTCAGCTGTCAAAATTTCTTATTGTGGGTCATTTCCGTCATCTGTATTAGTGAAATAAAAGCTAGTTTCTTCAGTATCGCTCGTAGTTTCCAATGTGTCCGCCATTGAAATTGGGTGTTCCTGGTATGACGTCACGCGGCTTTTCAATTGGCCTACAGGCGGCACTGCGTACGCGAGAAGTTTCAAGGGCTGGGCATAACCAAAAAAGGACCGATTATAGCAGCGACAAGCTTTGGAAAAATCTATTGACAATTTATTTAGATACTTCCAAGCATTTTAATGTAGAATAACACAGGTTTTATAGCCACTGCGTGACGCCTTTAATAGAGATCTGGCTAAAATTAGTGAAAAGTGCAAATTATGGGGTATGAAGTTGAATCTTAACTAAACTCAAAGTATAATTGTAAGTTGGTCAAGGACAGTGGCTCCTCAACTTCCTGATCTTAGTATTGATAATGTTTCTTTAACTTTGTATGACTTTTAAAATTTTAGGTGTGATTCTCGACAGCAAATTTACTTTTGAGAAACCATTAGGTTTCTATCTTCTTCAATTGTACAAAAAATTTGCTCATTGAGAAAGTCTTTCAAGATTTTCGGTGATCAATCTATTCTGAAGAAGTGTTTTAATTCCTTCGTTCTACCTTGTTTTGAGTATTGTTCTCCTGTCTGGTCTTCAACTGCTGATTCTTATCTTAATTTGTTGGACAGAAACTTACGGTCTATTAAATTTCTTATTCATGATCTAGATATGAATCTTTGGCACCGTCGTTCAATTAGGTCATTATGCATGTTGCATAAGATTTTTCATAATACTGACCATCCTTTACATTCAGATCTTACCGGACAATTCCATTCTGTTCGTAAAACTATGCAGGAAGTTAATTCTAATAACCAGGCCTTCTCCATCACGAGGCTCAATACTACACAGTATTCTAGATGTTTTATTCCTGCTATGACCAAGTTGTGGAATGATCTTCCTAACGGGGTAGTTGAATCAGTAAAACTTCAGAAGTTCAAAGTTGCAGCAAATGTTTTTATGATGAACAGGCTGACATAAATCTTTTTATAGTTTATATATGGCATAGTAGTTTTGACGATGTTACTGTTTTTAGAATGATTTATTGTTAATTTGTTCACATCATTTATTTTTTTCCTTATTTCCTTTCCTCACTGGGCTATTTTTCCCGGTTGGAGCTGTTGAGGTTATAGCATCCTGCTTTTCGCAATAATAATAATAATAATAATAATAATAATAATAATAATATGAGCAGAAAATTCGGCAATCACCAGTGAGCTAATTAGGGATGTGTGTTTCCTTAAGGTTCACTCTGACTTTGGATGTGGAAGTGATTCATTTACATCTGTTGGCCGGATATAACTTTCAACTTTGGTATATTGATAGACTTCAAAATTGCAAATGACTTTGAAATTATGTTTAAGAATTAGCTCTTTCACATGTATGATAAATGTCGAAAATTGCCTCACAGGATAAATCTTTTTAGTCTCAACACGGATACTATATTCTGAAAAGTAAGTACGGTGATAAATATAAGCAGTTTTAGATTATAGTTTGAAGTAATGTGGAGTGTCAATTTATTCAAAACTGATATCAAACTCTAGATATGCAAACATTACAAGGGAGGCTTTTGACCTGTTCAAGTCCTACTGCCTCACCTGCCAAGAAAAGACAAAATGAAGCAAGACAAAGGGAGTTGTGGTTCGCCCCATACCTACTTAAGATTTAATTTCTCGCTGCCGAGTCCATTTAATTGACATGCAGTCATCTTCATAAGCCCAACACAAATGGATTATGGTGTACCAGTGCCAACTGACCAAGTTTGTCGTCCTGCGGCCACTCACATCCAAGAAAGCAGGTGAGTTTGCTTTTCAGCTTTTGGATATCTTCTTATTGATTGGTGCTCCATGCATCCATGCATCCTACAATCAGAAAATGGATCTGAGTTCACTGCCCAGGTGGTTCGAGAGTTGAAGGATCTCATGGCAAGCTCCGGTACCCAGAGAGGCACAGGTTCTGTCGAACGGGTGGCCTCGGACATTAAAGACTTCTTGGACAGCTTGGTCCCTAAGACTTCGTTTTGTTCAGACACAAAATATACACAATTGAACTAAAATTCTTATGAGCCAAGCATTTCGCGAAATCCCTGGGCTATAAAACCAGTCATTTTGCGTAAATCCTAGAAATTTTATCTTTTACGCGAAATCTCTAAGTGAATCAGTTATTTCACGAAATGCCTGAAATATCAAGGCATTTCGCGAAATGCCTGGTTACTCAGTTTGCCTGTAACACACACACACACACACACACACACACACACACACACACATATATATATATATATATATATATATATATATATATATATATATAATTAAATATATATATATAAATACATATATATATGTATATTATGTATATATATATATATATATATATATATATATATATATATATATATATATAATATACACACATATATATATGTGTGTATATATATATATGTATATATATATACATATATATATATATATATATATATATATATATATATATATATATATATATATATGGCAAACGTTGTATAGGTAAAACTAGTAAATGAGATAAAAAGAGAATTGAAAAGTAGAAGAATCGTAAACGATGCCAGTGAGATGTTTACCTTCCTAGGTATAAAAGTAGTAAAATTAATTCGACGGGTACTAAGAAATTATTGTATTTCAGAAATATATTGGAAACCAATATTATAGAGTCTAGCTTTATGGAAGTCTAACTGAAGAAAGGTATGGAAATTACCTAAGGAATATATAAACTTGATCTAATTAAGATTAAAGGAATATACAATTTGCATTAATTTTAGAATCTTCAGATGGACTGGCACTAATAACAACAATGAAATGATATGCTTGTTTTTTCCAATAAGAAATAATTCGTTATATGTTTAATCTTAGTTTTGTAAGCTCCCATATCAAATATCCAGAACCGCTCCATCTACATTTCTGGTTTTAATGGTATTATGTTTGTATGCTTTTATGTAGGTTTATCATTATCATTATTACTTGCGAAGATAAAACCCTAACTGGAAAAACATGATGCTTCAATTCCAAGGGCTCCTATAAAGAAAGCAACCCAAAGAGGAATGGAAACAGAGTGACAACGAATAAACTATATATGAATATAATAAATCGATATCACATATAAAGAGATCAGTGATATTATCAAAATAGATCAATCATACATAAACTATGAAACGAGATATATATCAACCAGAGATAGTGACTCACTATATAATGTTGTATACAACAAAATAGGCAATTGAATAATGCACATTTTGGCTCTAGTTTCATACAAATCGGATAAAAATTGACCTTGACCTTGAATTTTGACCCAATCACTCCCAAAATCTAATGAAATTGCCATTGGATCATGTCCAATTCTCCTACCAAATTTCACGAGATTAGACCAAATAATTTTTGAGTTATGCGAATCACAAAGACACACAGACATACAAACTAATAAATTGTAATTGTAATGGCATCACTATATCATGTTATATATAGCAAAATGGGCAATTGAATTATGCACATTTTGGTACTAGTTTCATGCAAATCGGATAAAAATTGACCACGATATAGCAAAAAGACACTTTTAACCATTTCATGACCTTGACCTTTTTACCCAATCACTCTCAAAATATGATCACATTGTCCTTGGATCATGGGCAATCATCCCACGAAATTTCTTGAGATCCGGTAAAATAGTTTTTGAGTTTTGTGATTTATTTTTTACCTTGTCTTTTGACCCAATCATTCCCAAGTTCGATTCAAGTTGTCCTTAGATCATGACCACTCATCCCACCAAATTTCATGAGAATCGATCGAATAGCTTTTGAGTTATGCAAATCACACACAAACAGACATACAAACATACGCCTATCCAAACAACCTTCGCCGCAAAAAGTTGGCGAAGGCAATTAATACACACCTATGAAAATATAACCTTCTGGCGTAGGTAGCAAAATATCAATCACTACTATATTGACTTATTCATGTTTTATACAGTTTAATTGCTCTCTTTTTAGCTAGTAAGTGCCTAATTTCCTCTTATTATTAATTAGTTGCTTAATTTTTTTAGTAAGTGTATTATTTCTCATGTTATCTAATAAGTGCTTATTTTTTGTCTTATTATTTCGTAAGTGTTTAAATTTTCTTATTTTTTAGTTGTTTCACATTCTGAAATACAAAATGCAAAAGGCTTCATGCATGTCTGTTGCTTCATGCACCTCACAAAACTCCCTACATTACTGGATTTTGAGGCCCTTGCGTTCAAGCACTTCTTTCTGACCTAGCCAGTGATTTCTAGGCCTCTGAAACTACGACATTTACACACTTTTTATCATCTCATTGTTTTCATTCTGTAACCGTGATCAATCTACCTTTTAAATCATACTCTGATCCATTTTTGTTTTGTGATTGCTAACATTTCCATCTCATGCTATTCTTATATTTGCTATTTTTTCCTTTCAGATATTTTCATAATATGCCTACATATCGTTATTATTGTTCTCTCTGCTTTACCTCCATATGTTTAGATTTTCAATTCGAAAGTCCTTCCTCTTCCATTCCAAGCTAATAGCGTCCACCCAGCTAACTCCTTAGCTTCTCTTATCTTGTGATTCCTCTACTTCCTCATTCTACCATCATCCTCCTTCACCTTTATGTCCAAATGACCCGAAGAGTTGGCCACGTTTATTTTTCTTCGATCGAAATTAATATTTATTGTTCCTACTTGGTCATTTTTTATCTAAAATTTCATGTCTCAAAAAGATAAACTAATTACGTTTTGCCTATAGCTTCAGCAATAGAAGTTCCTCATCACCAATCAACACAGTGTTACCTACAATTATCAACCCTATAATTCTCTACTCACAACCCGTTTTCTTTCCCTACAATTTTGCACCCTATGTCGTATTTCAGACTTCTTGTATCTTGTACACAAAATTCATCATAACGTACTTTCACCTCTAACCCATTTTAACACCAAATAAACCAATCTCCTATTAACATAGTCTAACTTTTACTTTGCTTTTATTTTCACATTCAGCTAATCCCATAAACTCTCAGTCGTTTCACTTAGTTATTTCTTAACAAAAACTCATTCTTGTCTAGGTCCTCACTGGTCTTCCCTTACCTATCCCTTTGTCATTTGTGTTACTTCCTTATTCAAACATCAATTTACATCTCTCCTAATATATCTCGAACATTATGCTATTACACATTTCATTGTCCTACCAATCACCTTTACCCTTTATTATTTAAATAATAGCGCCTCTCAACTCCATTTGAAAGTTTTCATTCATCCTAAGATATCTTACACACTTGGTAACTACAGGGAAATTTAAATAACAGAGTATGGTTTAAAAGAGTTTGATACAGGTGTAGTAAAAATTACAGAGATGATAAAAGTGTCACGACTGAGATGGTGTGGGCACGTGTTGAGGAAGGATGGTGGGGAGGAAGTGAGGAGGGCTTGGAAGGAACCTGTCAGGGAGAGGAGATCGAGATTGCGAAATAAGGTGAAGGATGATATGGAGAGGAGAGGTTCGCCATTAAAGGGGATGGATTAGGCAAGCGATCCCTCTTTATAGGGAAAATGGTGGGAAAGAAGCCTCGATCAAATCAACACCTTACTGTTCATTACTTGTCTTTTATTTTTTTTTTCCTTTTCAGTATTGACTAATTTTTCATACTTCAGATCACCTGTGCACGGTGTGTTCGTTTGTGAAGCACCTTATTTCTTATCCTTTAACTCACTTGTTGCATTCTCTCTTAGTTCTTGGTTACACTCATAAATGTAGAAAATATGTAAGGAAAAGATAGATAAAAAGAGGTGTCTCCTCCTAGAAAGATCACTCATAATATTTACCCATTCCTACACGCACACACATACAAACACACACCCACCCACCCACACACACACACACACACACACACATATATATATATATATATATATATATATATATATATATATATATATATATATATATATATGTGTGTATAAAGTAAACACGCACGCGCGCGCACATATATGTAATGCACTGAAACCACTGTATCAAGTTCCTACCGGAACCGAAATTGGCCGGAAATGTGAAAAATTTCTAGCCAGAACCGGAACTAGAAAACATAAGCAACGTAAGAGAGAGGCAGGGCAAAGTTTGACTGAAATAGCTAATGTAATTGATAAGTATGGTTGTAATTCAATAGATGAAAAGGATAGGGACCTAATGAGCTGAGGGAAGATTTTGCGTTACTTTTTCCTGCATCAGTGAAAGTTGCCAGAGATGATTTGATCTGTCTTGCTTTTTCAGTCTACTCTGAAAGGCTGCTTAAGAAAGTAGGTAATGTACTGTATATCTGGTAAATTACTCACGTATTACCTCGTACAGGAGAACAATTCCTTATCTCCCTCATAATCTTCCGATTGTAACTCGCAGATCCAGGCAAATAAATGTAAACGAGTTTAGTATAGTCATGGACTCAACTTCATGCTAATGGAGAAAAGGAAAAATTTCCCCCTATAAATAGTAGAAATATGATGATTAGTTCATATTAGCATAACATTATTCATAAATCTAATAAAGTGAAATTTTAGTTTCAGTATATACTTGAAGATAAGGACCTCTTTATTGTGTCCATCTCTACCAATGGTTAAGGAACCAAAGAATAAATCTTAATTCTTAGCTATTATAATTGTGGTTATCTTCATCCTACAAGCTTTCCAATAAAAGTATAGGAAAATAACTACAGTATATTACTAACCAATTCACATTTTCCTAATGTAATTATTCAAGTTAAAAGTTGGAATATATCAAGACTAGAAATAAATGCATATAGATAGGGTTGAGAAATGCAAGTCTAGTCTTATGCGAACTGCTTATGTGCTAAATGAAAGTTCCAGTGCATCCCATATATATATATATATATATATATATATATATATATATATATATATATATATATATATACTGTAAACATATATATATATATACATATATATATATATATATATATATATATATATATATATATATATATATATACATATATATATATATATATATGTATACATATATATATATATATATATATATATATATATATATATGTATATATATACATATATATATATATATATATATATATATATATATATATATATATGTATACATATATATATATATGTATATATATATATATATACATATATATATATATATATATATATATATATATATATATATATATATATATATGACTGCGCATCACTATACCTCCGAATTACTGAAATTTACCGCAGGATATAGAGTCAGAAACCACTTGGTAGGAAAATGTGTAGATCAAGAAATATGTGTATCTATATATCTTTATAACTTTTGTATTAGTCTCCTTAAAAGTCAGGTAAAAGTTGAGCCTAGAGTCTTTCCTTGGGTCTGTAAAAAGGGATTCTAACTTTTTAGATGAGAGTAACAAGGCCACTCATGGTGTTTTCAAAAGGTAAATGATTTACAAGGTCTTGTAATGAAAATTCAGATGTTATCGTATGCTGAATGACTAAGAAAAAAAAGAAGTTGGTGAATTAAAGACACGATAAAACAGAAAAAAGGTAAGTTGTGAAAAGGTAAATTGTGATAGGAAATTGAGACTAACTGTTTTATCTTTTTACCAGAGAAACCGGCAGATGATAAACGTATAATATACAAACGCATGTATAGACAAATCTCAAAATTAGCGCTTGTCTTTGTTTGTGTGAATGTTGTGTATACAGAGAAAGGAGGTTAAGAGAACCTAAAAACACAAGTTATTTTGTTCCGGTCGTGAATTCTTCAAGAACATCATCCTCTCAAAACGTCAGTATAAAAGAGAGAAATTTATAGCAAGATGATCATTGAACAGAGGGAAAAAACTACAGGGAATGATTGTTTTTGTCGGTAACATCAGGTATCAATTAACAAAGACAATTTATCTTCAGCGGAACCATGTCCTGATAATTTATGACTTGGAACAAATCCACTATTTTTTTTTTTTTTACTTCCTCTTTGGATGGCGATTCCTCTATATTTTCCGGTCTGTTTGGACTTTTACTAAATAACCCCAGGATTTCAATCGAGAAGATTGTAATCTAAGATAACAAAAGAAGCGATGATTTTTTCTTTATTGAAACAAGAAGCATAGAGTGGTGCGTTTCTCCAATAGTGTTTGCCAAGATTTTTTCTTTCTCACAAGTAAAGCTCAGGACACTATATCAGGATGTAGACAGGAATTAGGGTAAAAGAGTAAAAGTGATATTTTTTCTTTTTTAAACCATAAAGCTAAGAGGAAAGTGTATCCTCCCGTTCATGCATCCCCAATCCTGGCCCTCCCTTTCCCCGAAACAAATGTGCAATGGCTCAGGAGGAGAGGAAGGAAAGGAGATGAAGTTGAGTTACGGGTGGTCATAGAGAGAGAGAGAGAGAGAGAGAGAGAGAGAGAGAGAGAGAGAGAGAGAGAGAGAGAGAGAGAGAGAGAGAGAGAGAGAGTTGATTATCGGGGTCGGAAGTTGTGAATCAGAACGGGGTTAGAAAGCGAAGTTCCTACGTCGTTCTTACGTAGGAATTTCCTGCGTGATCTCCGTTGATTTAGAATATCTTATTCAAATTTTCCTCCATCTTTGGAATTTCTGTTCATCTCGAACTCATTACATGGGTATGAGAATTGCTTTTTCAGATACACCGCTTGATGAATGATGAATATTGTATATCTGCATATAAACTTACAGTATATTTTATACAGTATATTTCATCCCCTGCTTTTTTTTAGATATATAAAAACTATATATATATATATATATATATATATATATATATATATATATATATATATATATATATATATATATATATATATATATATATATATATATATATCTCGAGATCTATAAAAAATAAGGTCTGCCTATCTTCGTTGGAAACTGACCGCTGATGTCTGTGTACTGGGTGAGTGTGTGACGTCGCCCGTTATATGGCATGTAAACAATGGACCCCTTACCAACCCAGTTAAGCAAGGAAATATACACTATTGAGGTTATAGTAAATATTTGTACTGTTTTAAAAATTAACTTCGGTTCAATGAAATGACAACCACTAAGTTGTTTTTTTACAGTTTAACCTATCTATTGTAAATATGACAATTAATTGTTTGAATGAGTTCTGATAAATTCTTATCCCAATTGGTAATATTTCAAGCGTGGAAATCCTCCTCTATGAATAGGTTCGAATATCATGGTAAATGTAGTTTAATTGTACATTTCCTATTAAGATTTTTTTTTTTTTTTAATCAACATACGAAGCGCATCCATAAACTGTAATACGGAAAGTAGAGTTCATTGTGACCGTTGTCATACAAGTTCCGATAAATATAACTATTTGATAACTAATCGTAAAGCCAATAGCAGTGTAAGTATTACAGCTTTAGTCTTAAAAATACGTAGAATACATAGCAGAGAGAGAGAGAGAGAGAGAGAGAGAGAGAGAGAGAGAGAGAGAGAGAGAGAGAGACTTAAACCTTTTCTGCTTTTCGCAGTTAATTCAAATCTTTTCTCCTTTTCCGAGTATACTACAATAGAGATCTTTTGGCCAACCAACCGCAACTGGGGAATCACGAAGAGCTGTCTCGAATTAGCTCAGAGATTGAGAAATGGTCACCCCTCCTAGTTGTTTGTTAATACAAAACATATTATCTTAGGAAAAAAATAAATAAACTACAAGAATACAGCACAATAACCAACTGTAACATTCGAGTACCATCACTATTGTAACACCATCTTTACTGCTCGGCCTATTTTTGTCTTACAGTATTGGGCGATATCTAAAAATAATTAATTGCAAGTATAACAATCTGTATCATTAACAGCAAACGATTTAGTATGACCTCGAGTACGTGAATAAAACGTACGTATCGAATTATAACGTTAACTAGTTTTGCATTTAGCTAAATATCCGAATTATTTGGTATTTACTGATATTTGATCTAAAAAAAAAGTTATGTTGGCCTTGTAATCAATA
Organism: Palaemon carinicauda; assembly: GCF_036898095.1. Taxonomy (NCBI): domain Eukaryota; kingdom Metazoa; phylum Arthropoda; class Malacostraca; order Decapoda; family Palaemonidae; genus Palaemon; species Palaemon carinicauda. Next base: position 104,435,588 of record NC_090731.1, on the reverse strand, counting down.
ATACCAGAGTGACAAAGATCCAAATCAAAGACTTGAAAAATAAAAATATGAAGTTTAATAGAATCACAAGTTGAACACGGAACTGGATGTTTTTAAAATTCAACTGTAACTGTAAGCACAAAATGTTACAACATAAAAATCATTAATATTTAATCTGTCTTGTCTTATTACAGAGCATGATTCCATTGATTTTAAAATTTAACGATGAAAGTTAAGCTCTTGTAGAATATATATGATAGCGATTTTAAACATACAATATTAAATATACACGTAAATAACAGAGAATTTATAAAGCACACATATACATACACACACAGATACACACACATACACAAACACATATATATAAACATATATATATATATATATATATATATATATATATATATATATATATATATATATATATATATATTACCCAAAAAGGCCTAGCCTATAGTCTCTTAAGCAGTGTGTAGGTAGACAGTGTATTCTATTGACTTTGTAACATCGTATGCGATACATGAATATATTTCAGAAATAAGGCTTATGAAATATATATATATATATATATATATATATATATATATATATATATATATATATATATATATATATATATATATGTAGATATATATATATATATATATATATATATATATATATATATATACAGTATATATATATATATATATATATATATATATATATATATATATATATATATATATATACATATATATATACATAGAGAGAGAGAGAGAGAGAGAGAGAGAGAGAGAGAGAGAGAGAGAGAGAGAGAGAGAGAGAGAGAGAGAGAGAGAGAGAGAGAGGCTAACTCTTTCCTTCTGAGATATGAAATGGTTTGTTGTCTTTCTCTTCTAGATTGAGGTTAGGCAAATCGGTCTCCTGGTAAAAACATTAAAAGAACTTGAGAACAATCTGTTGGTGGTTCCTTTTACAAGGTATGGTAGCTTGCAAGTGTGGTGCGCATGAAGATGCTTGTTGTGGTGGGCAGAATTTTCGATATGTGCTGTTTTGCGGGGGCGTGTAAGTCTGACGGCAAGGCCAATCTATGACTGTGAAAAGGTAATGAAGTCCCAGTGACCTGGGTAGGAGACCAACCACTTGAATGTGTGCAAAGCACCACTGAGGTTGATGAAAATTTCCCACACTAGAATATGTGTTGTTGCACTTATGAAGTTTGACATGAAGTACAGGCGTGGACTTAATCATTGGTATCTTTAGTATTGCCATGACATAAACTTTGACTTCAGTAGCTGTGTAGTAAATTTGTGCGAGGATGTGAGAGGCTATGGATTAATTGAAACATCTGTTGGCGCATGGAGGCAGGTATCCACAGGCATGGCCTACCAGCGGCGGTGTCTCCCCAATGGAGGGCCATAGAGGATATCCTTCAGGCTTAGTACTCGGAGGTCAGTGCGTTTCTGGAAAGGACGTACGTGAAGGGATTCAGTTGTTTTTAAATATGGCAGAGAGATGTAGGCGTTGAAGCCTGCCCATGCGTAGGCCTGTTAAGTGAAGGCATGTACAGGGGCCGGGGCATGTGGTTCATGCAAATGACGGACATGTTGTTAGCAACTATCTCTTGAGGGGAAGATTATGAAATATGTCTTGAGAGCTTAAAATGATTAAGGTGATATGTGTGGTAAAGGTGGCGTTTATATTTATTATTATTATTGAGTTATTGTTATGTGATTGCTCAGTAATATCTATATCAATGACGTAAATGAATTGTGAATTCTAATAAATTTTCTATGACGCATTTAGATCTACTGCAGTGTATGGCCAGGAAAAAACCTATTACGATGTATGAAACCTAGAAGGTTCTAGAACGACTAAAATAGTAGGTAGTAGGTTGGCCAGGGCACCAGCCACCCGTTGATATACTACCGCCAGAGAGTTATGGGGTCCTTAGACTAGACAGACAATACGACATTGGATCGGTCTCTCTGGTTACGATTTATTTTCCATATGCCTACACACACGCCGAATAGTCTGGCCCATTCTTTACATATTCTCCTCTGTCCTCATACACCTGAAAACACTAACAATTATTCTTCACCCAAGGGGTTACTACACTGTAATTGTTCAGTGGCCATTTTCCTCTTGGTAAAGGTAGAAGAGACTGTTTAGCTTTGGTAAGCAGCTCTTCTAGAAGATAATAATAATAATAATAATAATAATAATAATAATAATAATAATAATAATAATAATAATAATACGTGGAGGTTAGAAATGAAACGACGTCATTTGAGACGAGTCTTGATTCCGAAATTTTGTTACATTTTTGAAAAGGTGTTCTTATCTAGTGAATAGGAATTATTTTAGTAACTTTCAATGTTATTATGTAAATGTAAAATTCTTTTATTACAAAGATCCTTACAAGATCCTTTTGAGAATTAGGTTTTATGATGTATCACGTGACACAACCATATAATACGTACTTTTGAGAAACATATAAGGTCTGTGTCTTCTTCAATTGCACAAAAAATTGGCTTATTGAGAAAGTCTTTTAAGATATTCGGTGATCAATCTATTCTGAAGAAGTGTTTTAATTCTTTTATTCTACCTTGTTTTGAGTATTGTTCTCCTGTCTGGTCTTCAGCTGCTGATTCTCATCTTAATTTGTTGGACAGAAACTTACGGTCTATTAAATTTCTTATTCCTGATCTAGATATTAATCTCTGGCACCGTCGATCAATTAGTTCATTATGCATGTTGCATAAGATTTTTCATAACTCTGACCATCCTTTACATTCAGATCTCCCTGGACAATTCTATCCTGTTCGTAATACTAGGCAGGCAGTTAATTCTAATAGCCAGGCCTTCTCCATCATAAGACTCAATACTACGCAGTACTCTAGAAGTTTTATTCCAGCTGTTACCAAGTTGTGGAATGATCTTCCTAATCGGGTTGTTGAATCGGTAGAACTTCAAAAGTTCAAAGTTGGAGCAAATGTTTTTTTGTTGACCAGGCGGACATGAGTCTTTTTATAGTTTATATATGACATATTTGTTGTTGACGTTGTTAATAGTTTACATATGATATATCTCTTTTGACATTACTTTTTTTTAGAATGATTTATTGTTAATTTGTTCTCTTCAGTTATTTATTTCCTTATTTCCTTTCCTCACTAGGCTATTTTTCCCTATTGGAGCCCCTGGGCTTATAGCATCTTGCTTTTCCAATTAGGGTTGTAGCTTGGATAGTAATAATAATAATAATAATACTCAAGGGTGCGATATATAAGGCAAGTTTTACGTTGCAGGGGCACACTTCTATCCAGTCAACTTGAAGATTACATCTTTTAGAATGCAGGTCAAAGTTAAACTTAACCCTCGGCTACTGATCCCTCTATTCTCATGTACTGTTATACCGTTGCACACTTGTATATCTCTGATCTCGATAATATAACTATTAATATAATTGTCTGAGCCTATAGTCAATTCTTTTTAGTGAGGCAGATTTACACCGACTCGCAGGGGTGCCCTTTTAGCTCGGAAAAGTTTCCTTCTCGCTGATTGGTTGGACAAGATAATTCTAAGCAATCAGATAACAGGAAGCTTTTCCGAGCTAAAATGGCACCGCTGCGAGTCGGTGCAAATGCACCTCATTAAAAATAATTGAGTATAGTACAATTATTGTCTTTGCATTGGTTATGGTACTCAAGTGTTAATATAATTGTCTAAGCATAGTACCAATCTTGAGTTTGAATTGCTTTAAAACAACGAAGTATTAAGAACTCTGTATAATCGCTGTTTTGTCACTCCACTAACTATTACATAACTTGCTGTTAAGGAAATCCAGTGATGTATTAATCTGTTGATCGAAACCAATTTTATAATATAGACCCATGCTCTCCCTGTAGCAGCACGTAAGATTCTTTGTATTTCTTTAATTGAATACAATGCTTTTGACATTTCTCACAATTTAGCACAGGTGAGTGTGGATTGAGATGTAATTTAAGTGATTATGTAAAATACGTAAAGTGAAACTTACCTTATACTGCTTTATTTACACTATCTCATATTTTTTTGTAAAAAAAGTGTATATTTTCTTTATATACTGTATTTAATAAAATTATATTTTTGTAAGCCATTCATATTGTCCAATCTTATGACTTTATTTTGTGTCACTCTAATAAAAATTCAAGTCAGGTCATTATTAATCTTGAAACTATTTAGGTCATAGACCTTTAGAACTCTATGTTGGAGTGTTGCAAATAATAGATTATTCTGGTTGATTTTCTGGATCTTAAAACAACTAAATCTAACACATGCCTTCTATGAAGTGGCGGGAGTGACGGAGAGCCAAACGCACCGGCAGTAGTTCTCTGTTGAAGGTCTGGATTCTACCAGGAATGATATTCAGTTTATACTTCTCATCTAGTTTGATAATTTATCCTACAATTCTATCACAAGTACTACAAAATTCTTCTATGTCACCTGCAAGAATTTTATTAATAAGAAAACCCATGCCATTTTCTCTGTTCCTTTCATGTCCTCTGAAGCAAAATACAGTATATGTCCCTATTTTAACTCCATATAAGGTTCCCCAGTTCTAATTTCACCCAATCCTATTATATCTCAATTTATTTATTTCAGCATTTATAGTAATACAGCAAGATCTTCCTTAGACAGGGTCCTGACGTTATATGCTACAAGATTCAGTTTCCAAAGGTGGCCTGTTCTAGTCCAGAGATTTTTTAGCACCCATTGCAGTGGGATGTAGCTGCCCGATGGAGACTGGGCCAAGATGAGGTTGTGATATTCTTGCCTGGGCTTAAGCCAGTTTTCATCACCACACAGGCCACTGCGGATTGGTGATGATCAGAGATTTTGGTTTGATTGCTAACAGCAAACCAGCCTTGTATGGATGTCCCTGACTACTATAGCTTTGCTGATCATGGTGATGTGCAAAAACTTTCACCTTGCTAAGGTATCTCCATTAAGAAAGGAATGTATATATATGTATAAATCTATATATATTTATGTCTACATGTATATATATGTAAATATGTATACATATAAATATATATATATATATGTATATACACAGACATATATATATATATATATATATATATATATATATATATATATATATATTCAAATAAGCCATATATATTTTTGATACATTAATGTCTGGATTCTCTTAACGACCTCGGGATCAGAGCCCCAGGCGAAATCACACAAAGACAAGAGCTTGGCTCCGGCCGGGAATCGAACCCTGGTCGGCAAGCTTGTACAGACAGTGACTAACCCACTTGGCCACGAAGAAAGATAAAAGTCAATGACAATTCTTCTGTACTTATGCCTGTCGAATTCAGGTATTTTGTACTTAGAATGAAATCAACCCATCTTCACCATCGTAGCTAATTGGTAGTTTGTTACTTGGCATTCAATTAATGATAAATTTTGCACATTTTTACGTGTTTTTTCATATTCAAATAAGCCATATATATTTTTGATACATAATGTCTGGATTCTCTTAACGACCTCGGGATCAGAGCCCCAGGCGAAATCACACAAAGACAAGAGGCTTGGCTCCGGCCGGGAATCGAACCCTGGTCGGCAAGCTTGTACAGACAGTGACTAACCCACTTGGCCACGAAGAAAGATAAAAGTCAATGACAATTCTTCTGTACTTATGCCTGTCGAATTCAGGTATTTTGTACTTAGAATTGAAATCAACCCATCTCACCATCGTAGCTAATTGGTAGTTTGTTACTTGGCATTCAATTAATGATAAATTTTGCACATTTTTACGTGTTTTTCATATTCAAATAAGCCATATATATTTTTGATACATTAATGTCTGGATTCTCTTAACGACCTCGGGATCAGAGCCCCAGGCGAAATCACACAAAGACAAGAGCTTGGCTCCGGCCAGGAATCGAATCCTGGTCAGCAAGCTTGTACAGACAGTGACTAACCCACTTGGCCACGAAGAAAGATAAAAGTCAATGACAATTCTTCTGTACTTATGCCTGTCGAATTCAGTGGGTTAGTCACTGTCTGTACAAGCTTGCCGACCAGGGTTCGATTCTCGGCCGGAGCCAAACTCTTGTCTTTGTGTGATTTCGCCTGGGGCTCTGATCACGAGGGTCGTTAAGAGAATCCAGACATTAATGTATCAAAAATATATATGGCTTATTTGAATATGAAAAACACGTAAAAATGTGAAAAATTTATCATTAATTGAATGCCAAGTAACAAACTACCAATTAGCTACGATGGTGAAGATGGGTTGATTTCAATTCTAAGTACAAAATACCTGAATTCGACAGGCATAAGTACAGAAGAATTGTCATTGACTTTTATCTTTCTTCGTGGCCAAGTGGGTTAGTCACTGTCTGTACAAGCTTGCCGACCAGGGTTCGATTCCCGGCCAGAGCCAAGCTCTTGTCTTTGTGTGATTTCGCCTGGGGCTCTGATCCCGAGGTCGTTAAGAGAATCCAGACATTAATGTATCAAAAATATATATGGCTTATTTGAATATGAAAAACACGTAAAAATGTGCAAAATTTATCATTAATTGAATGCCAAGTAACAAACTACCAATTAGCTACGATGGTGAAGATGGGTTGATTTCAATTCTAAGTACAAAATACCTGAATTCGACAGGCATAAGTACAGAAGAATTGTCATTGACTTTTATCTTTCTTCGTGGCCAAGTGGGTTAGTCACTGTCTGTACAAGCTTGCCGACCAGGGTTCGATTCCCGTCCGGAGCCAAACTCTTGTCTTTGTGTGATTTCGCCTGGGGCTCTGATCCCGAGGTCGTTAAGAGAATCCAGACATTAATGTATCAAAAATATATATGGCTTATTTGAATATGAAAAACACATAAAAATGTGCAAAATTTATCATTAATTGAATGCCAAGTAACAAACTACCAATTAGCTACGATGGTGAAGATGGGTTGATTTCAATTCTAAGTACAAAATACCTGAATTCGACAGGCATAAGTACAGAAGAATTGTCATTGACTTTTATCTTTCTTCGTGGCCAAGTGGGTTAGTCACTGTCTGTACAAGCTTGCCGACCAGGGTTCGATTCCCGGCCGGAGCCAAGCTCTTGTCTTTGTGTGATTTCGCCTGGGGCTCTGATCCCGAGGTCGGTAAGAGAATCCAGACATTAATGTATCAAAAATATATATGGCTTATTTGAATATGAAAAACACGTAAAAATGTGCAAAATTTATCATTAATTGAATGCCAAGTAACAAACTACCAATTAGCTACGATGGTGAAGATGGGTTGATTTCAATTCTAAGTACAAAATACCTGAATTCGACAGGCATAAGTACAGAAGAATTGTCATTGACTTTTATCTTTCTTCGTGGCCAAGTGGGTTAGTCACTGTCTGTACAAGCTTGCCGACCAGGGTTCGATTCCCGGCCGGAGCCAAGCTCTTGTCTTTGTGTGATTTCGCCTGGGGCTCTGATCCCGAGGTCGTTAAGAGAATCCAGACATTAATGTATCAAAAATATATATGGCTTATTTGAATATGAAAAACACATAAAAATGTGCAAAATTTCTCATTAATTGAATGCCAAGTAACAAACTACCAATTAGCTATGATGGTGAAGATGGGTTGATTTCAATTCTAAGTACAAAATACCTGAATTCGACAGGCATAAGTACAGAAGAATTGTCATTGACTTTTATCTTTCTTCGTGGCCAAGTGGGTTAGTCACTGTCTGTACAAGCTTGCCGACCAGGGTTCGATTCCCGGCCGGAGCCAAACTCTTGTCTTTGTGTGATTTCGCCTGGGGCTCTGATCCCGAGGTCGTTAAGAGAATCCAGACATTAATGTATCAAAAATATATATGGCTTATTTGAATATGAAAAACACGTAAAAATGTGCAAAATTTATCATTAATTGAATGCCAAGTAACAAACTACCAATTAGCTACGATGGTGAAGATGGGTTGATTTTAATTCTAAGTACAAAATACCTGAATTCGACAGGCATAAGTACAGAAGAATTGTCATTGACTTTTATCTTTCTTCGTGGCCAAGTGGGTTAGTCACTGTCTGTACAAGCTTGCCGACCAGGGTTCTATTCCCGGCCGGAGCCAAGCTCTTGTCTTTGTGTGATTTCGCCTGGGGCTCTGATCCCGAGGTCGGTAAGAGAATCCAGACATCAATGTATCAAAAATATATATGGCTTATTTGAATATGAAAAACACGTAAAAATGTGCAAAATTTATCATTAATTGAATGCCAAGTAACAAACTACCAATTAGCTACGATGGTGAAGATGGGTTGATTTCAATTCTAAGTACAAAATACCTGAATTCGACAGGCATAAGTACAGAAGAATTGTCATTGACTTTTATCTTTCTTCGTGGCCAAGTAGGTTAGTCACTGTCTGTACAAGCTTGCCGACCAGGGTTCGATTCCCGGCCGGAGCCAAGCTCTTGTCTTTGTGTGATTTCGCCTGGGGCTCTGATCCCGAGGTCGTTAAGAGAATCCAGACATTAATGTATCAAAAATATATATGGCTTATTTGAATATGAAAAACACATAAAAATGTGCAAAATTTATCATTAATTGAATGCCAAGTAACAAACTACCAATTAGCTACGATGGTGAAGATGGGTTGATTTCAATTCTAAGTACAAAATACCTGAATTCGACAGGCATAAGTACAGAAGAATTGTCATTGACTTTTATCTTTCTTCGTGGCCAAGTGGGTTAGTCACTGTCTGTACAAGCTTGCCGACCAGGGTTCGATTCCCGGCCGGAGCCAAGCTCTTGTCTTTGTGTGATTTCGCCTGGGGCTCTGATCCCGAGGGCGTTAAGAGAATCCAGACATTAATGTATCAAAAATATATATGGCTTATTTGAATATGAAAAACACATAAAAATGTGCAAAATTTATCATTAATTGAATGCCAAGTAACAAACTACCAATTAGCTACGATGGTGAAGATGGGTTGATTTTAATTCTAAGTACAAAATACCTGAATTCGACAGGCATAAGTACAGAAGAATTGTCATTGACTTTTATCTTTCTTCGTGGCCAAGTGGGTTAGTCACTGTCTGTACAAGCTTGCCGACCAGGGTTCGATTCCCTGCCGGAGCCAAGCTCTTGTCTTTGTGTGATTTCGCCTGGGGCTCTGATCCCGAGGTCGTTAAGAGAATCCAGACATTAATGTATCAAAAATATATATGGCTTATTTGAATATGAAAAACACGTAAAAATATGCAAAATTTATCATTAATTGAATGCCAAGTAACAAACTACCAATTAGCTACGATGGTGAAGATGGGTTGATTTCAATTCTAAGTACAAAATACCTGAATTCGACAGGCATAAGTACAGAAGAATTGTCATTGACTTTTATCTTTCTTCGTGGCCAAGTGGGTTAGTCACTGTCTGTACAAGCTTGCCGACCAGGGTTCGATTCCCGGCCGGAGCCAAACTCTTGTCTTTGTGTGATTTCGCCTGGGGCTCTGATCCCGAGGTCGTTAAGAGAATCCAGACATTAATGTATCAAAAATATATATGGCTTATTTGAATATGAAAAACACGTAAAAATGTGCAAAATTTATCATTAATTGAATGCCAAGTAACAAACTACCAATTAGCTACGATGGTGAAGATGGGTTGATTTCAATTCTAAGTACAAAATACCTGAATTCGACAGGCATAAGTACAGAAGAATTGTCATTGACTTTTATCTTTCTTCGTGGCCAAGTGGGTTAGTCACTGTCTGTACAAGCTTGCCGACCAGGGTTCGATTCCCGGCCGGAGCCAAGCTCTTGTCTTTGTGTGATTTCGCCTGGGGCTCTGATCCCGAGGTCGGTAAGAGAATCCAGACATTAATGTATCAAAAATATATATGGCTTATTTGAATATGAAAAACACGTAAAAATGTGCAAAATTTATCATTAATTGAATGCCAAGTAACAAACTACCAATTAGCTACGATGGTGAAGATGGGTTGATTTCAATTCTAAGTACAAAATACCTGAATTCGACAGGCATAAGTACAGAAGAATTGTCATTGACTTTTATCTTTCTTCGTGGCCAAGTGGGTTAGTCACTGTCTGTACAAGCTTGCCGACCAGGGTTCGATTCCCGGCCGGAGCCAAGCTCTTGTCTTTGTGTGATTTCGCCTGTGGCTCTGATCCCGAGGTCGTTAAGAGAATCCAGACATTAATGTATCAAAAATATATATGGCTTATTTGAATATGAAAAACACGTAATCATATGCAAAATTTATCATCAATTGAATGCCAAGTAACAAACTACCAATTAGCTACGATGGTGAAGATGGGTTGATTTCAATTCTAAGTACAAAATACCTGAATTCGACAGGCATAAGTACAGAAGAATTGTCATTGACTTTTATCTTTCTTCGTGGCCAAGTGGGTTAGTCACTGTCTGTACAAGCTTGCCGACCAGGGTTCGATTCCCGGCCGGAGCCAAACTCTTGTCTTTGTGTGATTTCGCCTGGGGCTCTGATCCCGAGGTCGTTAAGAGAATCCAGACATTAATGTATCAAAAATATATATATCTTATTTGAATATGAAAAACACGTAAAAATGTGCAAAATTTATCATTAATTGAATGCCAAGTAACAAACTACCAATTAGCTACGATGGTGAAGATGGGTTGATTTCAATTCTAAGTACAAAATACCTGAATTCGACAGGCATAAGTACAGAAGAATTGTCATTGACTTTTATCTTTCTTCGTGGCCAAGTGGGTTAGTCACTGTCTGTACAAGCTTGCCGACCAGGGTTCGATTCCCGGCCGGAGCCAAGCTCTTGTCTTTGTGTGATTTCGCCTGGGGCTCTGATCACGAGGTCGGTAAGAGAATCCAGACATTAATGTATCAAAAATATATATGGCTTATTTGAATATGAAAAACACGTAAAAATGTGCAAAATTTATCATTAATTGAATGCCAAGTAACAAACTACCAATTAGCTACGATGGTGAAGATGGGTTGATTTCAATTCTAAGTACAAAATACCTGAATTCGACAGGCATAAGTACAGAAGAATTGTCATTGACTTTTATCTTTCTTCGTGGCCAAGTGGGTTAGTCACTATCTGTACAAGCTTGCCGACCAGGGTTCGATTCCCGGCCAGAGCCAAGCTCTTGTCTTTGTGTGATTTCGCCTGGGGCTCTGATCCCGAGGTCGTTAAGAGAATCCAGACATTAATGTATCAAAAATATATATGGCTTATTTGAATATGAAAAACACATAAAAATGTGCAAAATTTATCATTAATTGAATGCCAAGTAACAAACTACCAATTAACTATGATGGTGAAGATTGGTTGATTTCAATTCTAAGTACAAAATACCTGAATTCGACAGGCATAAGTACAGAAGAATTGTCATTGACTTTTATCTTTCTTCGTGGCCAAGTGGGTTAGTCACTGTCTGTACAAGCTTGCCGACCAGGGTTCGATTCCCGGCCGGAGCCAAACTCTTGTCTTTGTGTGATTTCGCCTGGGGCTCTGATCCCGAGGTCGTTAAGAGAATCCAGACATTAATGTATCAAAAATATATATGGCTTATTTGAATATGAAAAACACGTAAAAATGTGCAAAATTTATCATTAATTGAATGCCAAGTAACAAACTACCAATTAGCTACGATGGTGAAGATGGGTTGATTTCAATTCTAAGTACAAAATACCTGAATTCGACAGGCATAAGTACAGAAGAATTGTCATTGACTTTTATCTTTCTTCGTGGCCAAGTGGGTTAGTCACTGTCTGTACAAGCTTGCCGACCAGGGTTCGATTCCCGGCCGGAGCCAAGCTCTTGTCTTTGTGTGATTTCGCCTGGGGCTCTGATCCCGAGGTCGGTAAGAGAATCCAGACATTAATGTATCAAAAATATATATGGCTTATTTGAATATGAAAAACACGTAAAAATGTGCAAAATTTATCATTAATTGAATGCCAAGTAACAAACTACCAATTAGCTACGATGGTGAAGATGGGTTGATTTCAATTCTAAGTACAAAATACCTGAATTCGACAGGCATAAGTACAGAAGAATTGTCATTGACTTTTATCTTTCTTCGTGGCCAAGTGGGTTAGTCACTGTCTGTACAAGCTTGCCGACCCGGGTTCGATTCCCGGCCGGAGCCAAGCTCTTGTCTTTGTGTGATTTCGCCTGGGGCTCTGATCCCGAGGTCGTTAAGAGAATCCAGACATTAATGTATCAAAAATATATATGGCTTATTTGAATATGAAAAACACATAAAAATGTGCAAAATTTATCATTAATTGAATGCCAAGTAACAAACTACCAATTAGCTACGATGGTGAAGATGGGTTGATTTCAATTCTAAGTACAAAATACCTGAATTCGACAGGCATAAGTACAGAAGAATTGTCATTGACTTTTATCTTTCTTCGTGGCCAAGTGGGTTAGTCACTGTCTGTACAAGCTTGCCGACCAGGGTTCGATTCCCGGCCGGAGCCAAGCTCTTGTCTTTGTGTGATTTCGCCTGGGGCTCTGATCCCGAGGTCGTTAAGAGAATCCAGACATTAATGTATCAAAAATATATATGGCTTATTTGAATATGAAAAACACATAAAAATGTGCAAAATTTATCATTAATTGAATGCCAAGTAACAAACTACCAATTAGCTACGATGGTGAAGATGGGTTGATTTCAATTCTAAGTACAAAATACCTGAATTCGACAGGCATAAGTACAGAAGAATTGTCATTGACTTTTATCTTTCTTCGTGGCCAAGTGGGTTAGTCACTGTCTGTACAAGCTTGCCGACCAGGGTTCGATTCCCGGCCGGAGCCAAGCTCTTGTCTTTGTGTGATTTCGCCTGGGGCTCTGATCCCGAGGTCGTTAAGAGAATCCAGACATTAATGTATCAAAAATATATATGGCTTATTTGAATATGAAAAACACGTAAAAATGTGCAAAATTTATCATTAATTGAATGCCAAGTAACAAACTACCAATTAGCTACGATGGTGAAGATGGGTTGATTTCAATTCTAAGTACAAAATACCTGAATTCGACAGGCATAAGTACAGAAGAATTGTCATTGACTTTTATCTTTCTTCGTGGCCAAGTGGGTTAGTCACTGTCTGTACAAGCTTGCCGACCAGGGTTCGATTCCCGGCCGGAGCCAAACTCTTGTCTTTGTGCGATTTCGCCTGGGGCTCTGATCCCGAGGTCGTTAAGAGAATCCAGACATTAATGTATCAAAAATATATATATCTTATTTGAATATGAAAAACACGTAAAAATGTGCAAAATTTATCATTAATTGAATGCCAAGTAACAAACTACCAATTAGCTACGATGGTGAAGATGGGTTGATTTCAATTCTAAGTACAAAATACCTGAATTCGACAGGCATAAGTACAGAAGAATTGTCATTGACTTTTATCTTTCTTCGTGGCCAAGTGGGTTAGTCACTGTCTGTACAAGCTTGCCGACCAGGGTTCGATTCCCGGCCGGAGCCAAGCTCTTGTCTTTGTGTGATTTCGCCTGGGGCTCTGATCCCGAGGTCGGTAAGAGAATCCAGACATTAATGTATCAAAAATATATATGGCTTATTTGAATATGAAAAACACGTAAAAATGTGCAAAATTTATCATTAATTGAATGCCAAGTAACAAACTACCAATTAGCTACGATGGTGAAGATGGGTTGATTTCAATTCTAAGTACAAAATACCTGAATTCGACAGGCATAAGTACAGAAGAATTGTCATTGACTTTTATCTTTCTTCGTGGCCAAGTGGGTTAGTCACTGTCTGTACAAGCTTGCCGACCAGGGTTCGATTCCCGGCCGGAGCCAAGCTCTTGTCTTTGTGTGATTTCGCCTGGGGCTCTGATCCCGAGGTCGTTAAGAGAATCCAGACATTCATGTATCAAAAATATATATGGCTTATTTGAATATGAAAAACACATAAAAATGTGCAAAATTTCTCATTAATTGAATGCCAAGTAACAAACTACCAATTAACTATGATGGTGAAGATTGGTTGATTTCAATTCTAAGTACAAAATACCTGAATTCGACAGGCATAAGTACAGAAGAATTGTCATTGACTTTTATCTTTCTTCGTGGCCAAGTGGGTTAGTCACTGTCTGTACAAGCTTGCCGACCAGGGTTCGATTCCCGGCCGGAGCCAAACTCTTGTCTTTGTGTGATTTCGCCTGGGGCTCTGATCCCGAGGTCGTTAAGAGAATCCAGACATTAATGTATCAAAAATATATATGGCTTATTTGAATATGAAAAACACGTAAAAATGTGCAAAATTTATCATTAATTGAATGCCAAGTAACAAACTACCAATTAGCTACGATGGTGAAGATGGGTTGATTTCAATTCTAAGTACAAAATACCTGAATTCGACAGGCATAAGTACAGAAGAATTGTCATTGACTTTTATCTTTCTTCGTGGCCAAGTGGGTTAGTCACTGTCTGTACAAGCTTGCCGACCAGGGTTCGATTCCCGGCCGGAGCCAAGCTCTTGTCTTTGTGTGATTTCGCCTGGGGCTCTGATCCCGAGGTCGGTAAGAGAATCCAGACATTAATGTATCAAAAATATATATGGCTTATTTGAATATGAAAAACACGTAAAAATGTGCAAAATTTATCATTAATTGAATGCCAAGTAACAAACTACCAATTAGCTACGATGGTGAAGATGGGTTGATTTCAATTCTAAGTACAAAATACCTGAATTCGACAGGCATAAGTACAGAAGAATTGTCATTGACTTTTATCTTTCTTCGTGGCCAAGTGGGTTAGTCACTGTCTGTACAAGCTTGCCGACCCGGGTTCGATTCCCGGCCGGAGCCAAGCTCTTGTCTTTGTGTGATTTCGCCTGGGGCTCTGATCCCGAGGTCGTTAAGAGAATCCAGACATTAATGTATCAAAAATATATATGGCTTATTTGAATATGAAAAACACATAAAAATGTGCAAAATTTATCATTAATTGAATGCCAAGTAACAAACTACCAATTAGCTACGATGGTGAAGATGGGTTGATTTCAATTCTAAGTACAAAATACCTGAATTCGACAGGCATAAGTACAGAAGAATTGTCATTGACTTTTATCTTTCTTCGTGGCCAAGTGGGTTAGTCACTGTCTGTACAAGCTTGCCGACCAGGGTTCGATTCCCGGCCGGAGCCAAGCTCTTGTCTTTGTGTGATTTCGCCTGGGGCTCTGATCCCGAGGTCGTTAAGAGAATCCAGACATTAATGTATCAAAAATATATATGGCTTATTTGAATATGAAAAACACATAAAAATGTGCAAAATTTATCATTAATTGAATGCCAAGTAACAAACTACCAATTAGCTACGATGGTGAAGATGGGTTGATTTCAATTCTAAGTACAAAATACCTGAATTCGACAGGCATAAGTACAGAAGAATTGTCATTGACTTTTATCTTTCTTCGTGGCCAAGTGGGTTAGTCACTGTCTGTACAAGCTTGCCGACCAGGGTTCGATTCCCGGCCGGAGCCAAGCTCTTGTCTTTGTGTGATTTCGCCTGGGGCTCTGATCCCGAGGTCGTTAAGAGAATCCAGACATTAATGTATCAAAAATATATATGGCTTATTTGAATATGAAAAACACGTAAAAATGTGCAAAATTTATCATTAATTGAATGCCAAGTAACAAACTACCAATTAGCTACGATGGTGAAGATGGGTTGATTTCAATTCTAAGTACAAAATACCTGAATTCGACAGGCATAAGTACAGAAGAATTGTCATTGACTTTTATCTTTCTTCGTGGCCAAGTGGGTTAGTCACTGTCTGTACAAGCTTGCCGACCAGGGTTCGATTCCCGGCCGGAGCCAAGCTCTTGTCTTTGTGTGATTTCGCCTGGGGCTCTGATCCCGAGGTCGTTAAGAGAATCCAGACATTAATGTATCAAAAATATATATGGCTTATTTGAATATGAAAAACACGTAAAAATGTGCAAAATTTATCATTAATTGAATGCCAAGTAACAAACTACCAATTAGCTACGATGGTGAAGATGGGTTGATTTTAATTCTAAGTACAAAATACCTGAATTCGACAGGCATAAGTACAGAAGAATTGTCATTGACTTTTATCTTTCTTCGTGGCCAAGTGGGTTAGTCACTGTCTGTACAAGCTTGCCGACCAGGGTTCGATTCCCGGCCGGAGCCAAGCTCTTGTCTTTGTGTGATTTCGCCTGGGGCTCTGATCCCGAGGTCGTTAAGAGAATCCAGACATTAATGTATCAAAAATATATATGGCTTATTTGAATATGAAAAACACATAAAAATGTGCAAAATTTATCATTAATTGAATGCCAAGTAACAAACTACCAATTAGCTACGATGGTGAAGATGGGTTGATTTCAATTCTAAGTACAAAATACCTGAATTCGACAGGCATAAGTACAGAAGAATTGTCATTGACTATTATCTTTCTTCGTGGCCAAGTGGGTTAGTCACTGTCTGTACAAGCTTGCCGACCAGGGTTCGATTCCCGGCCGGAGCCAAGCTCTTGTCTTTGTGTGATTTCGCCTGGGGCTCTGATCCCGAGGTCGTTAAGAGAATCCAGACATTAATGTATCAAAAATATATATGGCTTATTTGAATATGAAAAACACGTAAAAATGTGCAAAATTTATCATTAATTGAATGCCAAGTAACAAACTACCAATTAGCTACGATGGTGAAGATGGGTTGATTTCAATTCTAAGTACAAAATACCTGAATTCGACAGGCATAAGTACAGAAGAATTGTCATTGACTTTTATCTTTCTTCGTGGCCAAGTGGGTTAGTCACTGTCTGTACAAGCTTGCCGACCAGGGTTCGATTCCCGGCCGGAGCCAAGCTCTTGTCTTTGTGTGATTTCGCCTGGGGCTCTGATCTCGAGGTCGTTAAGAGAATCCAGACATTAATGTATCAAAAATATATATGGCTTATTTGAATATGAAAAACACGTAAAAATGTGCAAAATTTATCATTAATTGAATGCCAAGTAACAAACTACCAATTAGCTACGATGGTGAAGATGGGTTGATTTCAATTCTAAGTACAAAATACCTGAATTCGACAGGCATAAGTACAGAAGAATTGTCATTGACTTTTATCTTTCTTCGTGGCCAAGTGGGTTAGTCACTGTCTGTACAAGCTTGCCGACCAGGGTTCGATTCCCGGCCGGAGCCAAGCTCTTGTCTTTGTGTGATTTCGCCTGGGGCTCTGATCCCGAGGTCGTTAAGAGAATCCAGACATTAATGTATCAAAAATATATATGGCTTATTTGAATATGAAAAACACGTAAAAATGTGCTAAATTTATCATTAATTGAATGCCAAGTAACAAACTACCAATTAGCTACGATGGTGAAGATGGGTTGATTTCAATTCTAAGTACAAAATACCTGAATTTGACAGGCATAAGTATAGAAGAATTGTCATTGACTTTTATCTTTCTTCGTGGCCAAGTGGGTTAGTCACTGTCTGTACAAGCTTGCCGACCAGGGTTCGATTCCCGGCCGGAGCCAAGCTCTTGTCTTTGTGTGATTTCGCCTGGGGCTCTGATCTCGAGGTCGTTAAGAGAATCCAGACATTAATGTATCAAAAATATATATGGCTTATTTGAATATGAAAAACACGTAAAAATGTGCAAAATTTATCATATATATATATATATATATATATATATATATATATATATATATATATATATATACAGCACAGATATCACACCATACAGTGCTAGGCGGTATGACACTGTGCTAGGTTGTATAATACCGTGCTAGGCAGTATGATACTGTGCTAGGTGGTATAATACCGTGCTGGGCAGTATATTTATACCGTGCTAGCCAGTATATCCATATCGTACTAGGCGATATATCTGTACCGTACTAGGCGGTATATCTATTCTGTGTTCGGCGGTATATCTATACTGTGCAAGGTGGTATATCTGTACCGTGCTAAGCGGTATATCTTAACACTCCATGTTTGCCAATGGTTATACTCGTATAAGCGGATGAGCAACCTGGTGGAGTAATGAAAACTTTGGGTGTGGAGGAAATGGCCTCCTAAATTTCGATAAAGTCACTGGCAGCAGGGTGACGAATTGGATTTAAGGCGATAAACAAACTATCGCTTCGACTTTCACTCTTGATGCCTGTCGGTTAATCTTACCGGAATTAGTATGGACAGGCAAAGGATAATGGCCTTAGTTAGATAGGAGCTGCAAAACACAGGGAACTGGCTGTCCTTTGATGAATCTACCCAATGAATCCTCTATTGATTCAGTCAGTCAATGGAAAGAGAAGATCGTAGAATGCCGGAGGGGTGCTAAGACTCTTCCGGTTTATAATTACGAAAGAAAAGTTGAAAATTGGTAATTGGAATTTTAGAACCATGAATGAGACTGGGAATTTGCAAGAAGTGGAGACTGAATTTATGAAATATAGTTTTGATATCTGGGCCCTAAGTGAAACATGTTTATATATATCTATCTATATATAATATATATATATATATATATATATATATATATATATATATATATATATATATATATATATATATATATTTGTATATATATATATATATATATATATATATTTAGGAAGAGCAGATGGAGTTAGAAGATAAGGGGTAGGAATGCTGATGACACCACGAGCAGAAGAGGCATTAACTGAATCGAAAGATGTAAATAATTGAGTGTTACTTGCAAAGTTCAAATCAAAGTAGTGCAACATGAGTATTATAGTTTGCTATGCAGCAACAAATGATTCCCCCGAAGAAAGGAAAGACGAATACTTTGAAGAACTTCAGAGTGTAACAGATGAGATCCTAAAGAGAGATATGAAAATCGTGATTGGCGGCTTCAATGCTAAAGTTGTAAGGAATAATCAAGGGATAAAGAATGTGATGGGTGTCGATGGTCTTGACAAAGCTGCAAATGAAAATGGAGTACATTTCATAAGTTTCTGTTCAATAAACAATCCTGTCATTGGAGGTATTCTTTTCAGGAACAAAGACATCCACAAATATACATGGACTTCGCCATGTGGCAATTACAAAAATCAAATAGATTACATTGCCTTTAATAAAGAGAGAAGGATGACTCTGAGAAATGTAAGAGCTTTAGGGGTGCAGATATTAATAGTGATCATCAGCTCCTCATTACCACACTGAAATTAAAACTGAAAACACCCAACAGAAAGGCAGATAGAATACCTAGATTTGATACAACTAAGCTTTCAGAAGAGGAGCACAGAGAAACATTTATTATTGAATGTAAGAATCGATTTGCAGTCTTAGAGGCTTAGGGAGATGAAGAGCAGACAATTAATGAAGAATGGTGTCATATCATGAACATATATCAGTCAGTTGGTAATGAAGTTTTGGGACACGCAGTTGCAAAGAGAAAGCCATGGATATCAAGTGATACGTGGGATACTATAAAAAGTAGACAAAGACAGAAATTGATTGTTGAAAGTTTTCGAGGAAGTAAAGAAAATTACAAGGTAGAGTATACTAAGTATTTCAGTATTGATAGAGAGATTAAAAGAGAAGCCAGGAATGACTGGAGAGAATATTTAGACAGTAAGGCAGATGAGGCTGATAAAGCTATGGATTCAGGGAGTGGCTATGGTGTAAGGATCGCTCATAGAATTATTAACGGAATCCCTACTGGGACAAAGATGAAGAAGCATATACCCATCAAAAAGAGAGATGGATCTATTATAACAACAGAAGATGAAGAAAGACAACGTTAGATGGAACACTTTAGTCAGATTATGATTAATAGGAGATACGAAGGGAATAATTTGATTGATCTACCTAAAGCTGCTGAAGACTTTGATATGCCTATGAATGAATTTAGTGTGTTTGAAGTCGAAGCTATCATTAAAAATCTCAAGAGATGGGAAACCCCTGGAAACGACGAAGTGACCACACGAATACTTACAAGATTGATTTTTAGAATGAGGCATAAAGAGGCAAAACCTGATGAATGGAAGTTAGAAGTGTTGGTGAAAATGGCGCCCCCCCCCTCAAAAACAAAAAAGAAACCTGACTGATTACAATAATTACAGAGGCAAAACACTTACATCATTTGTTATGAAATTATATAGTATGCTCATTCTAAAGAGATCGGAGAGAGAGATTTATGAAAAGCTGAGAATAAACAAGAAAAGATTTTGAAAAGGTAGAAGTTGTACTGACCAAATTTTCATTTCAAGACATATTGTACAGCAGTTCATAGGATGTAGAAATCCCCTATTGAGGGCATTTGTGGACTATTAAAAAGCCTTTGCTAGTGTGGATTGGCCAATTTTGTGTGGAATCCTGCTATATTATGGAATTCCTCTTAAATATTTGAATTTTATTAAGTCTGTTCATGAGCATAGCAAGTACAGTAAATATTAATGGAATTCTATCAAATGAATTTCCAGTGAACACCAGAGTACTCCAAGGGAATGTGTTGTTACCCATGTTGTTCATCCTCCTCATGGATTTTTTAACATGTAGAACAGACGGAGATGGTGGAGAAGGATTGGACTGGATTGGTGATAGGAAATTAGCAGACCTAGAGTATGCAGATGATACTGTCCTTATTAGCGGAACACAGGATTTGCAATGCTTGCTTACCAGAATGTAGGAAATATCACATGAGGTTGAGCTCAAGATAATTAAAATAAAGGCAGAGATGATGAGAAGTTGATATGCAATGGAACATAAAATATCATCGGAAGGAGAAAGGATTAATGAGGTAGAGTCATTTAAGTATTTGGGAACAATGATCTCCAATACAGGGTCTTTAGAATCAAATTTAAGTGAAAGATTGAGAAAAGCAAATCCCACAATGGCTAGGTTAAGTAAAATTTGGATATCAAATTGCCTGAAATTACATATAGAAATCAGTGTTACTATACGGACATGAGTCATGGCATGACAATGAAACAATCTCAAATAGATTTAGTAGATTTGAGAACAAAGCCCGCAGAAACATATTAGGAGTTTAATGGTAGGACATGGAAAGAAATGAAACTATAAGAGATATTACTCGAGTGTTATATGTTGATGAGATCAGGATGAAGGGTAGATGGAGATGGTTTGGGCATGCGCTTCACACTCCCCAAGAGAGAGTAGTTTACAAAAGTCTAACCGGGGCTCTTTGCGTCAATAGGCATTGGAGGAGATGATGATGATGATGAAGATGATGATGATATATATATATATATATATATATATATATATATATATATATATATATATATATATATATATATATATATATATATATATATTAGTTCTGGAGAGGTTTATAATTACAAGTGTACATCCAACCGGAAAATTTCATATAAATCACCTGACTTGAAACTCTACTTCCTGCAAGAACACCAAAGCCTTTCTAAACTCATGTTTATAGACAGAGTTGTTGTAAAAGGAAAGAAAAAAATCTATGTCGGATGCCTCTTTTTTTTTATTAAGCATAGTTTTTCCCTTTTTAAGAGGTTCTTAATGTTTTTAATTCAAGGTACTTGCTATAATTGACACCAATAATTTGATGATTATATCTCTTCCGCTGAGTTCTTGCCGATACTTTATCCATGGAAATATTTTTATCTTTTGTATTACAGAAGTAACCACACGGCATTAGGTCAATAACAGTGGGTTTCACAAAAACATTTGTCATAGATAGGTAGACAGATAGAAAGGATCGCGTTAACACCAAACAAATAATTCTTTAAGTAAACCGAAAAAATGTAAGGAAATCAAGTGAAGAAAGAATCAAAGGAAAGTGAAAGAGAAGCAACAATCCAAGAAAGTTAAGGGACTCTTGGCTTGTGTTAATGAAAGATGCAAATCTTAATTAGAATAAGACCAACAATAGATAAAAGGGTTTCTCGTGGTCTAAAGAAAACATTACTTAATACATTTCTAAAGGTGTGATGACACTCCAAGCGTTTCATTCTAACCTGACAATGGCATTTAAATCATAAGTAGATGTTATACAATAGTATGAGAGTGAAGATTTTGTTATCAATTAGAATGATGATGGTGATAAACTTTCAGTAATTCACTACGTAGATAAAAGTTAGCAATAAATCTTCATGGAATTTTTGATAGACAACGATGAAAAGTGAAACGAATACAAAGGCGATAATAATAAAAAAAAAAAAAAACAGTCACAACCTCATGGGTAATTTAATCTGCTAAACCTTGGAAGAACCTCCTGTGCAAGAAACATCCATCAGGAGGCTAATTAAATGTAGATTGAATCTCCCTATACACGCTACTCTGATAATTACTTTTATTCTGTACATACTACTTCACTGAATAGAATTAAAGTCCATGTTTCCTAATAGATTTTATTTTTACACCATCTACCCAAGTCTTTCTGTATTTTCATCTTTTCCATCTTGTTAACATCATGTTAAGTATCTTATATTAATTATTCATTAACCTTTCGTGTAGTTTATTTATTTCCTCCATGGACTATTTTTCCTTGTTTGAGCTATTGGGCTTATAGCATTTTGCTTTTCCAACGAGATTTCTAGCCTAGCTTATAATAATAAAAATAATAATAATAATAATAATAATAATAATAATAATAATAATAATAATAATAATAATAATAATAGTCTATAACCTCATTTAACCCACCTATCATTTTCCAGGTTTTCATAGGACCAATTCTTTCAAAATGGTCTGAACTATCAATCATATCTTAACCTT
Source organism: Palaemon carinicauda (assembly GCF_036898095.1). Taxonomy (NCBI): domain Eukaryota; kingdom Metazoa; phylum Arthropoda; class Malacostraca; order Decapoda; family Palaemonidae; genus Palaemon; species Palaemon carinicauda. The sequence goes on along the minus strand of NC_090731.1, from coordinate 104,412,864 downwards.
TTTTACCTTTTTACCCTCTCAGTTTCGAAATACACATCATATACTAAGCAAAGATTTCATTTGTAACAAACATTCTCACTTCATTTCCATTAAATGCGTTTGGCTTGGTAATCCCTGTAAGGAATCCAGTATAAACTTCAATAGAAACTACATTTCATTTCTAAATTTAATATTTCCTTATTTTTTAATCCAGGTCGTAATTCAGGCTACCATCATGTACCAAACTTAATCTAAAATACCTATATGAATTAACTGCTCGCCTTTCTCTACCATCCATATTCATGGCTCCATCTTCTGTGAATCAATTTATCCTCTCAAACTTTCGCTTACTTAAAAATTTAATTTCCAACTTACAATGTTTTCAAGTTTTCAAACCCCTTCAAAACTCAAATTAATGTATTATCTGCAAAAATTAACCTCTCCACACCGCATTCACAACCTATCTTTTTACACTACAACTCCACACATACATGTTTTATCGTATCGCTTATTCTTCGCACCGGTCCATCATACAGATATCAAGCAACTATAAAGTCATAGCAAACACTTTACGTTACATTAAAAACAAAACTAGGTGATTACTTTACTTTTAACTGGAATTATTCTAAAACCAACCTCTTACTTCGGTTCTAAGTCATGGATACGAGCAAGGCACTGAAATAATTATTGGTGATTGAAATAAAACACACTTTACAAAAATATATATATTTTATAAAGATAACAATTCAACAGTAATACCAAAAATAAATCACTCGAAATTTAAATCTGAACTAGACCTTAGACTTGAGACAAAATGACACTTCAAGAACAATACAATCGCTTGTTTCAATAGAAATTAATCTATGAAAATATTTGATTTTGACAATTATTGGAAAAAGTTGACACTTTAACAATATAGTAAATAAACAATAATCACACGTATATATACATAACTGTTACTCTTACATCCTTTG
>NC_090731.1:104386911-104399411 GCF_036898095.1 Palaemon carinicauda | reverse complement strand
GAGAAACTTTAATTACGTGTATTTTATTAACTTCTCTTAGAAGTCATCACCCTACGATTATAGCAGAGACAACAACGGACACAGGAAAATAGTTAGACATTACCCAAAAATAATCTGGTAGTATTTGGCAGCAACCGTTCATGTTTGGTGAAAGAAAATAAATAGATAAAGAATATGCTTCGCATTACGTTGGTAAGAGCTAAGCAACGCAAAAAATATAAAAAGGAAAACATTTGTTGATCATTAGGACTTTATCCTTCATTTTTCACTCAGAGCAAGGTGGTTTGGTGCATTACGTATTGTTGCTTCAAAGTAGCCTCATATCCATTCCAAAGCAATTTCTCTCTCGGGGATAATGTCGTCAGTTTGGCTCATGTGGTAAACTGTATGCATTACTTTAGGGTCTTCACAAGGCGTGTTCCCCGCTCGCAGCACTCTTTTTACCTTTCTAATTTGCCTCCATTCCCCATTCCTTTTTTTTTTATTTTTCTGTCCAACATATTTGAAGGCAATCGAATGTTTGACAGTCTTGTTCCTCATAATATTATTGTGCATAAATTGTACGGTTAACTTTGGTGCATTAGTTGGAAACGACAGCATTAATCAAATGATTTTTTTACCGAAAAGCTTAGTTAATTTAACTTTTGATGCGAAAAGGCATACACGATTTACCCAAGAAAGGGGAAAAAAATAAAACAGACGGGATTTGATGAGTCATTTTGTATACTGTTTACAAATAAATCTTCCAGTAAAAAAATCAGTTGTCTAAGGCTTGAAAACAGTTCATCTTCAAAGTTGATCATTTTACGAATTTCATTGAGGATTAAAGTTAGCACCATGTTGGCTGTGCTGTTTTGTATGGATGAGTTGCAAATAACGTAGATGATTAAGAGTAAGATTTTTTATTATCTGTCAAGTGATGTTAATAGACTTGCTAAGCAAACATTAAAGGAATAAATCTTGAGAATAATTTCTTTCTTTTCATAGTTAAGCATGCTTTTACTTTACATTATTTTATCAGTCGTGTCTTCATGTTGACAAAACAGCTCTATCTAAATATTTTGAATATATATATATATATATATATATATATATATATATATATATATATATATATATATATATATATATACAGTATATATATATATATATATATATATATATATATATATATATATATATATATATATATATATATATATATATATATATATATATATATATACGGAAGCGATTCCTAAACTTTGACTACGTCGGGAATTTAGATTTAGAGTGATGAATCTAATGGTGAATTTCTGTTATTTTTGTTATTGCTCACACGAGGTTGCAAAATATACAGTCCTGAATCACATCCAGAAATTCTAACATGCTTGAAGTTTTATCGATAACAAAAAGATAACGTCCTTTCAAGCTCTCAGACATCCTGTAGCCTATGCCCCTCCTACTATAGAGACGCTAGCTTGCATGGGAGTGCAAGAACAGTGCAGGAAATGGTGATGAGATCATGAAATACTTCGTCTAAGGGGTTTCAGCCAACTCGTTATCAGTCTAAGTTGGTAAACTCCCTTACGTTAAACCTCTCGAGTTCCATTCATCCGACGCTGAAACAGGCGTCATCTTTACCTTGGTGTCTCTCGGGGCCTTCCCAGTGTTCTGTCGTCTTCCAGGAAGACGTTCCATTCCAAGTGGCCCCCGCGCGATGCTTCACACGGAACAGGAAATTGGGAAACCGGAACAGGCAATGTTCAGAGTTGACTCAGCCAAACCTTTTGTCGTTAACATCGACGTTGCCACATGATTTACTACGTAAATCCTTTTCTTTATTATTTTATTTGTTGGCAAAATCAGTCAATGTAATCCCATTCTAAAGTCAGTAGAACGTATGGAAAAAAGAAAACTCGTGACTTGGAATCTACTATACTTAATGCATTAACTGATCATAAATCAGCCGGGTTGGCCCCGGACCTCCCTGGAATCTACTTTTGTATGATATTCGACCTGGAGTCATCATCACAAAAATAATTTTTTTTTTTTTTTGTGATATAACACTTTGAAACAGGGACAATATAGATGTGGCCATGATTATTACCAGGTAGAGAGAGAGAGAGAGAGAGAGAGAGAGAGAGAGAGAGAGAGAGAGAGAGAGAGAGAGAGAGAGAGAGAGAGAGAGAGAGGGTGTCAAATAAATATACTGTTTTCGAAACCTCTTCAACGCAAGATTGAATGTTTCAATTTAAAATTAAAGGGAGGAGATGTATCAGCCCCGTGAGTCAAGCTTATCTCCTACAGAGTATTCTTGCTTGCAACATTCGTATGAATCTCTCAAGTCCAGTGAACTAAAATGCAGTGTCACAACATGAAAGGTCAAAGGTGTAGGTGAATAAATCAACGTGGAAGCATCTTCATTAAATGTTCACGTTGAAAAAGACAGTGCACTAGAGAACACTGAGAGATCTTATACAATATTCACAAAATATATTTCCGTGGGTTTCTTCGATTTATAATCGATAAAAGGAAAGAAACTTAGAAATATGACTGAAGCTAGGCCTAAAAATTCTGAGTCTAAAAAGAAGAAAGAAGGGATTGAAATAGGGCCCCAGGTCAAAAAAAAAAAAAAAAAAAAAAAAAAAAAAAAAAAAAAAAAATCAATTCCTAGAAGAGAAGAGATTATAGGTGCAAGAATAAAAGGACAACAGCAGAAGAAAGTAAATGAAAATTATGTAAATTTAATAAAACGAAGGATTTGATGCTGGCGAATGTTAAACTATGAAAGGCATGTCCTTCCTAGAGGCTTCCTTGCAAGCTTGCATATCAATGGCGGCTACTCGGAAGTTTTCACATTGAACTTGCTGTGCTTTAACGCGGTTATCACCGGAAAGGTGTAGTTGTTAATAACAATTGCAGATGCTGTTCTGTGTTTTTTTTTTTTTACTGTATGAGAATATTTTCTCATCATCCAAACCTCCAATGTTTGAACAAATTGTATTTAAATACATGCTGCAGCGAATATTTTACTTCTGAATATTGAAAGCCAAATAGAATGAAAAAAACAAATTGTGAATACAAACAGGACATGAAAGTAATCAGACTGCATTAGAACTCACACTGATCCTTGGTACCAATCAAGTAAAGAAAACGTTTACGCAAAAGTAAGCAAATAGATTTACTTGCAGGTAGAACAGCCCGACAAATATCTAAGCGAACTAATGAAGTTTAAATAGAACACCGTTATTTTCTAGAATTTTTGCTCCCAGTTACATCACTTGAACTTCGAAAAGTAGGAGTGCAACCCTAACATCGTGATACAATTACTGAACGTTGCTGCTGTTCCGTCAGTTAGCATTCAGGAATGGCCCGGTACCCTACCCTCTGATGGTGGACCATAGCCAGGCAGCTTCGGGAGATGCCTAAACAGTGAGTCAGCGAAAGAAGACTGAGGCAAGTCATCGTGCCAGATGGTCAATAGATGCTGTTTTTATTTTTTTTTTCATTGGATCTTCGCTATTTTGGTCACGCTTTTCTTTGTATATTAATTATTATGAATGCAGCAGGTTTTATGCATTCTTATCAGGGCATTGTCAACCCTTTCTTCCATATAATGAATATTTTAAAAATCTATTTCTTTATTTATACCCCAACTTGAATTTCTATATACTTTAACATCATAATAACTGTTGTTACTTTCACAAATTGTGCGGGTAACAACAACAGCACCAACACTAGCATCAATAACAATGATAATGATAATATTAATTATGTTGAACCCCTAACAAGAAAAGGTTAGTTTTGGGGATCCAAACAAAAACCTCGCAGGCTAAGCAAAGCCATAATCTCCAGTCAGAGTGCCATTACAAAAGCATTTATTGAATGTGGTGAATAATTTGACAATACTGTTGTGTAGGAACTTGGTTTCTCTAGCGTGCGTTTCTATCTCTCCGAAAGTATCAATAGTCATTTGTTTCTCAAAAGTAAATTTGCATTCAAGAATTACACATAGAATTTTGAATAAGTTCTGTATACTAAAAGAGACATTACCATTACTTGGGAGCCACTTTCCTAGACCTAATTACAATCATACTTAGAGTTTTCTTAGGGCTCAACTTCATCCCCATCAAATTTGCATCATGTCCTAAATCAAGCGAGAACTCTATTAAGGAATTCAGTAACCAGTGGTCTACAATAAGGAGTTTGCTTTGATACAATGAGAGTAACATCATCTGCAAATTATTATTATTATTATTATTATTATTATTATTATTATTATTATTATTATTATTATTATTGTCGCGAACGGAGTGAGTGATCTTATATGAAATGCCAAAATTTTTCTGAAGATATCTCACCCAACCCGTAGCCCATTCATTCCCTAACCATAGATTTCGGAGCAAGGGTGACGGTGGTATCGGGGAGGGAGCAGCGGATATTTTCAGTGGTGGAGTCAATAACTACTATAACAACCAATACATTCAAATGAAATTTTAAGCGATTATTTAGATATATATAAGCTTTGATTCCGCCAATTTTCATGCTCATATCAACTATAGGCATGCCCTGGCGGTCACTTTAGTTTGTAAGTCACGACTTTTAGATAAAAAATGAGCGAGGAGGAGCAAACTACTCATAGAGTTTTATAGATGTCCAAATAATTTTCACAAGGTTTGATAAGTGTTATGTGAATTACATTCATATCAATTTTTGTATTGATACTTGCCATAGAAAAGTCACAGTAGCCATTTTTCAATATCTGCTGGGGGCCGTTTTTCGGTGGCACCGTAAATTACTCGTAGCATAATTCCCATATCTAAATGAAATTTGTAGGGGTTTATGGTATAGATATTTACTTTGCCCTTACCAGTTTCCATGTTGATTAGTGTCATAAAAAAGTCACAGCAAACCTTTATTTCGGTATGGGTTGAATTGTTATTTTTGGCGGTGGAGTAAATTGCTCCTGGAATAATTCAGTTAATATTTTCGTCGGCGGAGTCAATAACTCCTATACCAATAGATATAATCCAAGGAAATTTCAAGGGATTATTTAGATAATTTAAGCTTTGTTTCTGACAATTTTCATGTTCAAACCTGTTATAAGCACGCCCTGGCGGTCACTTTTGTTCTTAAGTGACGATTTTTAGCTAAATACCCTGTGAGGACCCTCAAACTACTAGAGTTTCACAGATATCCAAATGATTTTTGCAAAGTTTGATGGGTGTTATGTGAAATACATTCATACCATTTTTATTTGTATTGATACTTGCCATGGAAAAGTTACAGTAGCCATTTTTCGACATCCGTGGGAGGCCGATTGAAAAGACATAAGTATAATGTAGCCTTCCTAAATATGATGTTAAATGTAGCAACATTACAGTGAACTGCGTGATAGTGAGTGACATTAACGAGGGACAATGCCGATCTTATAAACAGTATCCGTCCCGAGTTAAGCTAGTTATTATTATTATTATTATTATTATTATTATTATCATTATCATTATTACAATTACTATTATTATTATTATTATTATTATTATTATTATTATTATTTTTACTACCTAAGCTATAACCCTAGTTGGAATAGCAGGGTGGTATAAGCCCAAGGGATCCAACAGGGAAAAATAGCCCAGTGAGTAAAGGAAATAAGGAAATGATAAACTACAAGAGAAGTAATAAGTAATTAGAATAAGATATTCTAAGAACAGTAACAACATTAAAATAGATCGTCCATATTCAAACTATAAAAATGTAAAACATCGATAGGAAGAGAAATAATATAGAACAGTGTGTTAGAATGTACCCTCAAGCAAGAGAACTTTTCCCCCAAGACAGTGGAGGACTAAGGTACAGAGGCTATGGCACTACCCAACACTAGAGAACAATGGTTTGATTTTGTAGTGTCCTTCTCCTAGAAGAGCTGCTTAGAGTGCAGGGGTTACCCCCTTGAGCGAAGAAGAATTGTTTGGTAATCTCAGTCTTAACAGGTGTATGAATGTTGAAAGAATAAGGCAGACTATTCATACATAAACATATATGAGACACTAGAAGCGATGGAATTTCAGAAAGTATGCTGCATAATTTGCAGTAACGTATCTATAGGTTGGCTGGTATATGATAGGCATATCTGGATTTAAGTATGGAAAATGAGATGTGAGAGGAATAATTGCTTGTTTCTTCATATAATGGGAAATATGATAGAGGTGAATGCAAGAATAATACAAGATTCACTTCATATGGTGTAATTTACCGAAGAAGGTATACGAAATGATTTTGATTGAGTGAGTAAAACAGATAGCAGATTGGTTAATCAATGTGGAAAGAACGATGCAGCTGAATTCTAGGAAACAGGTGAAGTATGCCTTAGGTTTGTTATGAAACAACTATGTTGATACTTTGAGATTAAAGGGAAAATGAGAATCTCCGAAATAAAAATCCAGAAAATCTATCAGTATAATCAAATGAGATACGATATGGAGGTGGAGAAATGGTGAGGGTATTTTCCTATGATTGATTAGATGTTTCGATAAAAAAAAGGGATTTAGAATATACTCTATATGCATAAAAATGACCGACTTGATGTAAAATAGGTAACAGGCAATGGTTTTTTTATGTATGCATTGCTACTTGATATATCTGTGGACTGACTTTTGAGAGAAGTTAAAAAAAAAAATTTTAAAATGTCAAAATGCAGATTAGCAATTTATTTTCATGATGATATATGGTTGACTGGTGACAGTGAATAGAATTGCAAGGACTGATGAAATATGTTTTAAGATGTATGATGAATGTAAGCGAAGGACTTGGTGTAGCAATATGCTTCACCACTCAGGGTTAAATCTAAGTGGTAAATTTGTATTTGTATTTGTGATTAAATATTGCAAATGATGATTGGAAAATAGAAGATTTGATTCCTCAAATAGGAGAAAAGGAATATACCAGAATCACTGCCAAAGGGAAAATGGAGATCTGGGGAACCTAAAGTTGCAATGCAGGAAGAAGTTGTTTAAGAAACTCTTTTTATGAAAAAGAGATGTTGGTGATGATTGGAGATGAAGGCAAAAGGCTACAGTGATGGAATGATTTATTGTAAGATATTTTTAGAGTCGAGAAAAGGTGAAAAATTACAAATATACAAAAAAGCGACCATATATGGATCTATGTGTTTTGAGTTAGTTTGATCACTCATAGAGAAAAGTGTATTACTGGGGAGTATTTGGAGGGAAGAGGAAAGGAATTTTGAGAAATACTAAGGAAAAAGAGTTGTTAGAATAAAAGGGCATTAGTATCCAGGAAGCACAGTGTTGATTGTAGGACACAGGTGTTTTGCCTATTATGTGAAAAGGGTGTGAGGACCGTCATAGTGTTCTCCTGTGTAAAAGGTATAGGAAGTCTTTGCTGCGCAGGGAACTTGCACATTATGAGAGGTTAAGCATCAGTGAAAACGGTCTTGTTTCCTTTCTTATAGGAATACCTTGTATAAAGATTCATAGGTGCATAATATTTTATACACCATTTTCCCTTAATTAAGTGGCGCTGGGAGGTGTGACCTTTCAATTTTTTTCAGCATTCATTAATGGGAAAAGGATTCAGTACATTTTACCCTGTTCTTAAGATATTTTATTTTTCATTTTAACCTTTCCTCACTGGGCTATTTTCCCTGTTGGGGTCTCTGGGATTATAGCATCCTGATTTTCCAACTAGGGTTATAGCTTAGCAAGTATTAATAGTAATAATAATAATAATAATAATAATAATAATAATAATAATATGGATATTCAATATTCAAGCTGCTTAGATGCCGATGGCGTCTAGATCTTGTTGGATGTCAACCATCAAAATACTGACCCAACCCGAAATCCGTAACCTTATTGATGGAGTAATTAATGAGTGCAAGTGAGATTATGTTTGTGTTTGTAAGTGTGGACAATTGTAGGTTTTCGGTTTTTGGTATGTCAAGTCTTACTGATACGATGGATGGCTCCTCCTTTTGTGCATTCATACACACTCTCACATACACACATACACTCACCTACACACACACACATATATATATATATATGTATAAATATATATATATATATATATATATATATATATATATATATATATATATATATATATATATTTACATATATACATATGTATATTACCCATAATAATAGGGAGCAAGTGTTAGGATATATATATATATATATATATATATATATGTATATATATATATGTATATATATTCTATATATATATATATATATATATATATATATATATATATATATATATATATACATATATATACAAATATATATGTATATATATACACATACACATATAAGCATACATACATATATATATATATATATATATATATACATATATACATATATATATATATATATATATATATATATATATATACATATATATAAAGATATATATATATATATATATATATATATATATATAGATAGATAGATAGATAGATAGATAGATATATATTTATGTGTGTATATAAATGTATATACATACATATATATATATTTATATAAATATATATATATATATATATATATATATATATATATATATATATATATATATATATATATATATATATATATATATATATATGGATATGTGTGTGTGCTATTGGAAACAGCAAGTTCGTGTATTACAACAATATAATGCAAAAAATAAAACAATTAACGAATTTTACTATAGAATTACATTTGCACGTAGTTTAATCACACATATATGCTTGGTTACTTTTGTAAATATAAAAACATAACGTATATGAAGTCATCAAAGTGTTTACAATACATGATATTTAATTTTTTTTCCAACCACCCGTTGTAATGATTATGCGGACTGACTGTTATTGGAAATGTTAATCGCATGCTACTTGCAGAGAATGTGTGGCACTGTCAATCTCCCTTCCCATATACCCCTTAGACGTCCAACCTTTCAACCCCCTCCCTTAGCCCACTCTTTCCCCCACCCCTCTTAATTAGCATATCCGGTTGTGAGTCGAGGAAAGCTGATGCGATGCTATAACGTCCTCTCAAGGAACTCATTGTGGACGGATACCCAACCCATCCCCTCACCGCCATACCCCTTCCACCTGTCCCCTTCCCCTCGTCCTCTCTCTACCCTCCAATAATCCTTCTCCCTATTCGTGTTACTACTTTCCCTTCTCTCTCTCTCTCTCTCTCTCTCTCTCTCTCTCTCTCTCTCTCTCTCTCTCTCTCTCTCTCTCTCTCCAGGATCTACAAGCTTCCTTTTTGGATATCAGTCAAGACCCTGAAAATAAATCAAGATAATCAATTATTTAGAACGCACTAACTTAGAGTTCCTTTATGTCAACGACTTAGATATTTTTAAAGAATGATAATAACCACACTCGAGGTGGTAACAGAGTTATAAAATAGAAAATAAATAGATTAAATGATATGGATGGCTTACAAAAATACAAGTTTATTACATTTTTTAGAATTTATCACTTCAATACAATAAAGAAGGTTTGACTGAACTTATAACATAATCACTTAAATTACACCTCGATGCACAATCTCCTGTGCTAACTCGTGAGAAAACTCAAGAGTATACTATTCAAAAGATGCTTATCTGCAGCTACAGACAGAGCACGGTTCCAAATCATACGTTTGGTATCGATCAATAGATTAATACACATAATAATTTCGTTGACAGCTAGTTGCTTAAAAGTTTAGGTTTAATAATTAGACCAAGTGATTAAACAGCGATTATACAGAGTTCTTAACACTTTGTTTCTTTAGAGCAATTCGAACACAGTAATGGTACTAGGCTTAGACAGTTATATTATCACTTGAGCAATAAACACACAAAATGTTTTTATCGAGACCAGAGACGTACGAGACTAAAGAAAAGAGGTATCAGTAGCGGAAGGGAGACTTAACTTTTGATCTACTTTGCGAGTTTTCGTTCTCAAGTTGACCGCAATACAAAAGTCGCATTATATAACCCAGCTGGGTACGTATTTTTGTCTGTGTCACGCGAAACATCATATAACCCCGTGCCCAAAATGCTCTCGTAAGGATCTTTGTAATCGAAGAACTTTGCGTTTACATAATATCATAGGACACGACTAAAATGATTCCTATTCACTGGATTAATTGCTTCCACAAAGAAACCTCTATTTGCTAAGATATAACAATTTTAGAAACGAGACCCTTCTTATATAATAATACTTCCTTTCCAACTTCCACGAAAATGCATGATTCTTTTCGTGCTTTTCGTTCTAAAGCCTTCTAGATTTTCTGCAGCACATTAGATTTTTCGCTCGCCATAATAAAAGTATATTGCATTATATCCGAATGTGTTGTAGTAGAGTACAATCATTAGAAATTACAATTCCTTCGTCTTTTTTATATAAATATGGGTGACATAAAAATAAGTTAATGATAATGATAATAGATATAAAAAATACTATTACTACTTAAGATTATTCATAAAAACAGTGTCCCGTTGTTTGTGGTTCAGTCTGTATTGTGTCTGTCCACATTAATGTTCATCTCTTTGCTCGTTTGTTTCTACCAAACGTTTTGCAAGACGACCCTTCTTTAAAAGTATATATATTTTTAGTCTTCCTCTCTGTCTTCTAGGATGCTTTCATGTGAAGGAAGGCTATTCCTTATTATTACCTACTTCTGTAGGCTACTACGCTAACTTAGAATATTCACTATTATGCTGGCTAATATTATAAATATCTGTTTACACGTTTATACGCTCACACACATACACACACATATATACATATGTACACACACACACACACACACACACACACACATATATATATATATATATATATATATATATATATATATATATATATATATATGTGTGTGTGTGTGTGTGTGTGTGTTTGTATGTGTGTGTATCTATGTACGTACACATATCTTTTACACAGGAAATATATCATACGACCGTTTTATATGATATACGTATAATGCAATGGTACCAGTTACTTGTGGCCTTTCCTTTACTTGCATCAAATAATTCAACTGCATTTTTTCATGGTAGTCTACTCGAAACGTCCCTAACTCGCAATCCGGGAGCATCGCTCAAGCCTAATAGTTTCTAGTAGTGTCTGCAATCTCACCGTCCTAATGATAAAGGACTGAGGGTTTGGGCAAGCATGCTGATTCACCATTAATTATTGCCTGGCCCTCCCTGGTCTTAGCTTGGGTGGAGAGATGCTTGATTGCTGGTCATGAATGATCATTATCCATTTAAGAGAAATCATTCCTCATTCGCATATTCGTCACTCTTTTATCATTTATTGACTGTTATAAAGTTTCTAATTTAACCCAATTCAGAGCTGTGTGCCATAAAAGAATTATTAGAGAATTGTGAAATTATTCGTTATTGTGATTTATGATATATACATAATCTCAAAGAGAAACTAATCAAGATAGTAATCTGCAATGGTAAGACCGATATAAGCCATTATCATCTTTTACATGCACGCACACACACTCACAAACACACTCACACACAAACACACACACACACACACACATATATATATATATATATATATATATATATATATATATATATATATATATGTATATATTATATATAGATATTATATATATATATATATATATATATATATATATGTATGTATATACATACATATGTATACATACATACATACAAATATATATATATATATATATATATATATATATATATATATATATATATATATGTGTGTGTGTGTGTGTGTGTGTGTGTGTGTGTGTGTGTACTAAAAAGATACTGCACTAATGAAGTAAGTTGAAATTCATAAAGAAAAATTAATTAGTAGTGACAAATATCTTTACTACCCTTGTTTGAAACTTTCTTATGAAAAGTAGATTATAATTTGACATAATTCTTTGATCCGTTTATTTACTTTAATATATCGCAATATTGATGTCCTTGATCTGAACAATGACTGATTGCAAAGTCAACTTTTAAAGACTTCAAGACAACAACATAGAATTCCCAATAGATGATTATCAAAGCCCATACATTTTTCATATAATTCACGTGATTACTCCTGCTAATCTTTTGCCATAAGAAATGATTTCATGTGAACCAGATACGCTATACCAGCAACAATCGGGGTTCCTTTGGAGTCATTGGTTGCATTATTACTTCCCAATATCTTTTGATGTCTGAATTAATCGCTTTTCTCTCTGTTGGGACGTCTAAGGACAGGTAATGCTATCAAAGATTTATTTATTTATTTTTTTTCGTGCAGTATATCGTTACGTTGAAAAAATATTATGCTACTGAACGATTTTTTATTCTGTATAAGGCCCATTATTGCCATTACGGTACAAAACACTTTAATACGTGATGACGAGAACGTAGCATTAACTATTTTTTTTTTTTTTTTTAATCAAGCGTTGCACACGTAATGCTTGCTGAAAGTGCACATTCATGCTACCAGTATATTCATTGGACATTCAAAAAACAGTAAA
>NC_090731.1:104359411-104369411 GCF_036898095.1 Palaemon carinicauda | reverse complement strand
ATATATATATACATATATATATATATATATATATATATATATATATATATATATATATATATAGCCAGACACTTCCTTTTTATTCCAGAGGGGAGATATTGGCTCAGAATCTCTAACATGTCAGACACATCCTTTTTCAGATGTACAGGTTGTAGGACTTTGTACTGTATCCTGGAATTATAGTTCATTTTGTCAGGTGTTATATCGCAATGTTGACTTCAGATGTACCATGATTCGATATCACCCAATCTTGGCACTGCATCCCATTCATCTCTGGTCTTCGGGTAAGGTCATCTGTAGTTTTGAGGCTATGCATCAATATTTGCTTGATTACAAGGTCAGGTGGGAGTCCAACTCAGAATTCATCAAAACTTCAGCTAACAGTCTTAGAAATATCTCCACTGCTGCTCCCGATACAACACAGTCATACAAATCTTTGGACTCCATCAGTAGGCTTGGTCATTCCTAACTAGTGCTAGAATAATCATCACATTATCATGTTCACTATCAATTACCTCAAATTCTGTATCCTTCAATTGTAGTTATATGTTAAAAGCTTTCGGTGGTAGTTATGCGTTAAGGGCCTGTCATGGGTATATACAACACTTTTAAAAGGATATAATAAAACACAAAAATATCTTATTCCCAAAGTGTGAGCAGTTTGGCAAGACGAGATTCGACTACGGCCCTGTTTGGGCAATCCTGTCATCTCTTCATTTTCGTCATCATTCTGGAAGTAAACCAAGCCTCACCGAGAGCGCCTGCCGTGATAAGGAAACTGTCCTGTTTGACCAAGATGTCATCGTCTTAATTTATGGAGTCAGCATATTTTGAGAAACCGAGCCTGAGGGAAATCCTTGTTTAGGATATTTGTCATCATGGAAGGACACGTGCTGCCCTTTTGTTACGACTTAACACGTGGTCCAGATTGCATCAGAAATTTCTTCTAGAAGCTTTCATGGCGTGATCGAAGTGGACGTTTTGAGGAAGCCAATAGAGATGCAGAATTGTTAAAAAGAACGCCTTCTATGGAGATGATCACTGCCCACTGTAATTAATCTCGCCCATACATGGGTATATAAATTTCAAGAGATTGTCCAAGAGAGATCGGACAGGACATAAGACAAGAGGGGAACTATGACCGAAGCACATAAGATCCAAGTCCTAGCGAGATAAGAAACATAGAAGACCAGAAGTCTGATAGAGCCAGATTCTAACCTTCCCTTCAGACAACAAAAGCCTATCTCTAAAAAATCCTGTTATGGCCGAGAAGAAGAGATAAATTGAAGCAGCCAACCCTTCCTGCTTGTGACGAGAAGTAGCCAACACTGCCAGCAGCCTGCCTTAGTTCAACGTTATCATCAAATTCCTGAAAGAAGATCTCTGATGTCCCTTCTTGATGCCACCCTTTTTGTGACGTCTTCGAATCCGGTCATCGTGCCAGTTTCCTTTGAACTTCAGCCGCCCTTCTACAACGTACTCAAGCCTGAAGTCTCCATACCAGTATCGTCTCAGCAGCTGCAGAAAACTATTCGGTAAGTATTTCTACCTTACTGACTGTTCCCCTTTTTGTTGATGTTTGATTGATTTGATTTATCAGTTAAAGTAACCGAAGAAGTAACATTAATTTTCTTTATAAGTTTGTGAAAAAACGTGTTGTGTTTTTTCGTAAGTTTCTTTTTATATTAATTTCCAATATTTTTAAAGGGTTGCTGTTGTAAACTTTTATTTTAATTATCAAAAGAACCTGTTACGATTTTAAGATCGTAACAGGGCCCCGTCAACTAAGAAATTTCCTTGAAGAGCACGTGTAACTACTTTTTCATTTGACATCTTTTGGACAACATTGTCCGCATTAACTAGCTAAAGCAACTCTTTGAGGCCTAATCTAGACATCAGATGCCCTGTGCAGCTGAGGAAGTTCCTGAGGATATGAAAACTGCAAATCGAAGAACTGACTTAAGTGAGCTGGTTCATTTTCTATGACTGTCATGATTTTGAGGTAGGGGAAAGAGAAGGTTAGAGAACATCACATTTGGCACAAAAACTTGAAATTTGCATAGGTAGATTGGCCAATTCACCTGCCACCCGTTGAAATAATACTGCTTTAAAATTATTGGGTCCTTCAACTGACCAAATATCCCTAAATTGGACCCCTCTCTGGTTATGTCTCATTTTTCCTTTGCTTGCACATACACCAAATAGTCTGGGCTACTCTTTACACATACTACCCTTTCGTCATACACCTAGCAACACGAAGCTAATCAAATAATTCTTCACTCAAGGGGTTAACTGTTGCACTATAATTGTTCAGTGGCCACATTCCCCTTGAGCTTTGGTAAACAGCTCTTGAAGGACACTCCAAAATCAAACCATTGTTCTCTAGTCTTGGGCAGTGCCATAGGCTTCCACTGTCTTAGGCTAGAGTTCCCTTGCTTGAGAGTATACTCAGGCACACTATTCTATTTGTTTCCTTCTTGCCTTATTAACTATTTTCCCCGTTGGAGCCCTTGCGCTTAGAGCATCCTACTTTTTCAAACTAGGGTTATAGCTTAGCTAAAAATAATAATAATAATAACAATAATAATAATAATAATAATAATAATAATAATGATAATAATAATAATGATAATGATATTTTGTACCTGCCATATAACTTTAAAAGTGTAGTAAATCTGGGAATAACAGTAGCTACTGTGTAAAGAGAGGCTTTGGAGACCATGTCACTCCAAAAATGCAGGATTAGATTTTCAGTTTATTGGAAACATGATCCCATCACATAAAAAAAAATCGTGTTTATTTAATATTACAATTTCCCTTGGGTTCAGTCCATTTCGGTTCTACATTTACTCGACTATAAAAGGAAAACGATGAATACTTACGCATTCGACCTTGCTTATTGTTCGGAAAGTTGAGTCACGATGTTGTGGACAAGTGGTGTCGAAGGTTGAAGCCGATCAACTGTCCTTGGTGGTCATTAATTTTGTTCGAGTGCTGGGGGATATAGAGGAACTAGAGATAATGTATTGTTTAAGGCTATACGATTTGATATTTGATTATCGTAATTTCACAATCGTTTTTGTACAGAAAATAAATCAATAGTAAATATCGTTGTTTAAGGCTCGATTTTGTTGGTCGCTTTTCTTTTTCGGACAAATCGATATATGAATAATTTCCTTACAGTTATTTACTGTTTATCTTTATATTTTCAAATTTATGTTGTTAATCCCTTCAATTCCCTTTTCTTAGAGTATGTATAATGCAGAAAGATTTATAAAGTAAATTGTATCTGAATGTCTTTTATTTTGAATTTTTTATGAAATAGAAAATGTAAAATATTAAGGATTTACTGTGCACTAAACGAAAAACAAGGCATAATTCAGAACTTGCCTACTTAGCTTTAGACTATTAGAAATAGCCATTGGAAAAAAGGCTTGTTAACTGTTTCAGTTACTCCGAAATTCTTAATTTGAACGACTAGATCTACCCTCACTCGTTTCTCTATCCCCTGTCTATGCTGTTCATATGAATACACACACACATACAAACACGCATATATATATGTATATATATATGTATATATATATATATATGTATATATATATATATATATATATATATATATATATATATATATATATATATATCTACATATATATACATATATATGTGTATATTTATATATCATTCATATATTTATAATTATATCTATCTGTCTGTTTATCTATCTGATATATATATATATATATATATATATATATATATCTATCTGATATATATATATATATATATATATATATATATATATATATATATATATATATATGCGTGTGTGTATGTGTGTGTGTATTCATATGAACAGCATAGACAGGGAATAGAGAAACGAGTGAGGGTAGATCTAGTCGTTCAAATTAAGAAATAATGTATATTGCATATGAATGATAAATATAAAAGATATATATATATATATATATATATATCTATATATATATATATATATATATATATATATATATAGATATATATATATATATATATATATATATATATATATATATATATATATATATATAGATATATATATATATATATATATATATATATATATATATATATATATATATATATATATATATATTCATACTATCCCTCTAAATAGGTGATAGATTTCAAATCATCCGTCATCACAAATCGTATAAAATCAGTTTTTAATGTATATTAGAGAAGGTCTTCAGAATCACCCTTTCAACAAGTGACCTTGATAATCATGAGACTTTCAATACAATGACATTAGGAGTAAAAACAATAAATCAGTCATTGCATATTCAGTCAAATGTTTCATAAACTATTACCTTATCAGGGTAATTGTGAAATGTTATCACAAAGATATGTCAACAACTGTTTACACGAAAACTGACAGAAAATCAGAATGATTATAAATCCGAGCAGAAAAAGTTAGCAGATCCTAGAAGAGTGATAAAGACAACAGAAGACTGAAATCTTCTGGGACTATGAAGGTAAGGGAAAGGTGTAATATTTTGGTATAGAAGTGAATTAAAACTTAATAAAAAAAAAATAATGAAACGTTAAGCATTGTCCTGTTGATACAGCGCCCTTTTGATGCTTATATTCATTGTTGTTAAAGGTCGTTGAGAGGAAATACTTGATTAAATTGGTTCTTTTATCATCCAAAGAATAAATAATTAGAGAGCCATCAACGTTAAGCTGCTCTCACAATTAAGGATGCCTTCTCTAATTTTCTTCTTTGACAAAAATTACGAAGACAATGTTTATTACTAATACCACAATCATTGATAATAATAATAATACAATAAATAATGATTGTATTGATAATTATAGCAGTCGTTTTCTTTTTGCCATCACAATAGCCGACTTAAGGGTAATGATAATTAGCCTGCATATTTTCATTTAGGGACAACTTTTGTTGTCAAGAATGAATATATCAACCGGAGTGAGGAGCACGGGTTAAAAGAGAGGAAAATGTAAGGAAAGAAGGTTTTGAATATTTCATCGTTTATTGCTGAAGGGCGCAGTGTTGGCGAGCCAATTGCGGTTCTGCGAACCGTACGAAATGACCAATCCATCCATTACCTGTGCCGCCTCATTTACAGGTCAATATGGTTGTCTTTCCTGCTAGAGACTTTCATGACCATCCTTTTGTATCTCGATCTTCCTTAAACAATTAAGGTAAAACCCGAGATGCATTCATTCTGATCAAGAATAAAAGTACCAATTTCAAATGATACTCAAGTAGTTTATGAGAGAAAATTATCATTTTGCATTTTACAAAGTAGCCAGGAGAGAGAGAGAGAGAGAGAGAGAGAGAGAGAGAGAGAGAGAGAGAGAGAGAGAGAGAGAGAGAGAGAGAGAGAGCATAGAATGATAATGAAGAATAAGTAATGAAGCCATGTGACGATTTATTTCCATCTTTAGCGTAATGAAATATATTGTGGAAATACTTTCTCGGTAATACTTTGTTACACTTCGCTGAGAAGGGTAACAAGACGTTAATAGCCCTTTGTATAAAGCAATACGACGCATTTTTTTTTATGTTACAAACATTCTCAGCTAACACACATATGTAGGTGTGCATAAAGTTATAATATCATCAGTACATTTATCAACTTAATGTTCCTAATTTTAAGATATATCTCATTGACGTTATGATTATAGTAATTATTCTTATTTTTAGTGGAAGTAGTGAGAAAGGATTTATCTACAAAGAATAAAATAAAAGTAGACTACATATATTTATAATACATATTATATATTTGACTGCATGTAAGTTAACATAGACAGAAGCATGCTTATACTTATTCAAATCTATATAGGAACACAATTACTCTTGTCTGCATATATGAGTTATTAGAACTATCTATACAGTCTTAAGAAATATCTGTACATGTAAGCGAAATGACAGTAGATATTAACAAGATTTTATACTGATACACGCATATATATATGTATATATATGTCTGTATATATATATATATATATATATATATATATATATATATATATATATATATATATATATATATATATATATATACAGTATATGTTCAATTATTCACATATATGTACTTGGGAAAGTTGCTTTACGTTTACAATGTCTTAGTGGCGTCCAAAAATCGAAGATCGCTTCTCTCCGGGCAAATTGTCCTCCAGATAGTTTTCAGAATAACTATATGTCTTTTCCTGTGAAGCTGGTGGAGCCAAAAGAGTATAATCTTCAGTTTTGTGGGTATGGTTGCTAGCCATATAACAACATTTCTTAACCCTAGTAAATATTGGTATCAATTTAATCAAGAATGACTTGCGAACAATACTCCAGTTTTGAAAGCATCCACAGATATCTGCAGTCTGAATACTTTTCCAACTGGCTACGAGGATGCTATGGCTGTATCTCAGTTGATTTGACCAAACCTGAGGTATAAGTATCCGTGTGTATACAAACGTACGTGTTCAAACACATATATGCAAAGTATTTCTATACAATGTTCTACAATAGTAATATGCGAAATAACTTTGCAAATAGATATTATGAAACACATGAACCGGTACCAAAAGTAACAGTATGAGAAGTAAAGAAAGAACTAGAAGGCATGAGAAGAAGGCAAAACAGCGGGAGAAGATTGCCTAACAATTGGTTCAATAATAGATAGAGGACATTTCATAATAGTAAAACTATCTGAACTTTCCACAAAACGTTTGCAAGAATACTCTAAGCTTAGAAAAACTTTATCATCATATTATTTCACAAAAGGGAGACACAAAAGACCTGAAAAATTATCGCCCGATAACTTTACACTCAGTAATATATAGATTATTTACAAAATTTATATTGGATAGAATAGTAAACAGCTAGACTTTAATCAAGCAAGAAAGCAGTCAGGTTTAAGACGTGGGTATTCAATAACAGACAATATCTATGTAATAAACCAGCTGATGGAAAATTTCCACACAGCATGACAAACTGCTATACTGTATATGGCATTTATAGACTAAAAGAAAGTTTTTTATTTTTTTCAAAACCTCAGCAGTAATGAAAGCATTTCAAAAGCATTTAATATATGAATATTAGGTAAGAACACTTGAATATGTCTATAAGGATAGTACAACAATCCTAAAACTGCATAAAGATAGTAAGAAAATTATTTACAGCTTGCTTAGAAGAAATATTTAAGCATTTGAATTAGAAAAATGTAGGCATTGACATTAATTGGGGAATATCTTAACAACTAAAGCTTTGCAGATGATATGGTTCTATTTAGAGAATCATGAGAGGAATGGCCAAAGTTGATAGGAGATTTTAATAGAGAAAGTAGAAATATATGACTGAAAATGAGATAATGTTTAAGGAAAATGAAAAAAACAACAAATAAGGATTATACACAGACAGTAAATGTTTTCCCAGGACATGAGACTGAAATCAATAGATGGAGATGGAGATGGAGATGGAGAATTTTTGGTAAACAAAATTAGGTTAGGAATTGTAAAATGCCACTCTCTCTATAAAGAAAAGCATTTGATCAGATAGTCCTACCATTATTAACTTATGCATCAGGAATTTTGAGCCTTAGAGCATAAGCTAGTTATAACTCAAAGAGCTATGGAAACCACGACTTCTTCCTCTGATCCTTAATACGCTTCCTCATGACCCTTCGCAGTAAGTTTCCTCGGGAAGCTGAATAGAGAAGAGTGGTAACCCTTTAACTTTAGGCCAAGTCTCCAGGCTGAAAGACTTTTCCATTTCCCCAAGACGAGCAGGAGAACTTCCCTCACGGGAGTAGGCCTCATCACCTAGTTTACAGATTTTATGGATCTTCTTGAGACTACAAGGTGCCCCTTTCAATGATGAAAGAGCCCGAGAGTGTTTTTGCTCTGGTACTGGACACCTTTGGCTTGTGTCCATCGAAAGCAGAGAAGAGAGAGTCTCTCCTTCTCAGAGTTCTCCCTTCAAAGCCATTCACCGTCACATCAGTCTCTGTGTCACCTCTTGAAACTAGCGGAAGAGACATGCTTGATATTAGAATGTCTCTAGTGCACCCTCCCTATGGGACGTTCATGCTTCCTGTATTTGAGAAGCAAGCGCACATCTCAAAAGGATCTCTAAGTTGGCGAGCAACATGTCTTTCAACATATGTGCAACCATGACCTCATACACACACCTGAGTGTTTTAACTCTTTTGCATGTGCTAGCCCTTCTGAGTTGGCTTGTGTATTAGCTAATCTGGATCAACTAGACCTCTCCTTTCTTTAGCCTGTGGTAGTAGCATGCGTATCGTCAGCACACTTTGGTGCAACTAACTATGCTCATACAGAGTTTTGAGGAGTCCTGTACTCTAATTAAGGCGAGACTACAGCTCTGGGATGTCACTAAGGTCTTGTGGACAGTTAAGAGGGCATCTTATGAACCATTTAGGCTTGCTCAGACAGGAACCTTACCCTCAAAATGGTTTTCTTACTCACCTCAGCCTTTGCCGAAGAGGTTAGCAAGCTTTTTAGAGTCTCCTGACTCAAACTGAGAGCTGGGGACAGGTTTCGTTGTTTATCTGACAGTTTCCAATTCCAGGTTGTGAGCCTTACAACAGTAACTAATGATCTTGATCAGTTGCTTTTATGCCCTGTGAGGAGGCTGAGGCATTACATTAAACATACACATGCATAGGGAGATTCAAGAGGTCTTATGAACCATTTAGGCTTGCTCAGACAGGAACCTTACCCTCAAAATGGTTTTCTTACTCACCTCAGCCTTTGCCGAAGAGGTTAGCAAGCTTTTTAGAGTCTCCTGACTCAAACTGAGAGCTGGGGACAGGTTTCGTTGTTTATCTGACAGTTTCCAATTCCAGGTTGTGAGCCTTACAACAGTAACTAATGATCTTGATCAGTTGCTTTTATGCCCTGTGAGGAGGCTGAGGCATTACATTAAACATACACATGCATAGGGAGATTCAAGAGGTTGATTAGAAATATGATCTCCTCATGGCTAAGAGAAGTTATTGACTGTACCCATTCACTACACTCACCTTCTACCCCAGGGAGAGCTCGGGTTAGAGCTCATGATGTCAGAGGATTCAGCACAACCCTGGCCTTCCAAATGAATCTCTCTGCGGCGTAGGTACTCCTGGAAAAGACAGACCACATTCACTGCCCATTACCTGCAGAAATCGACCATAGACACCTTTTCACTAGGGTTGTAGTAACTGCACAGCAGGTAATATAGCTGCCTTTGTTCTTCTCACAGGTCCATTAGCATTGGAATGAGGATGAGGGTTACGTGTTAGATTGGGATGAAAGTGAAGACTTACGGGCTCTTTCCTTTACTTTTTCCTCTTCCCCTCTCTTGGGGTACAGCATTGGAAACACTGCTAGCTGGAATTGATTTGCTTGCAGGTGAGCCCCACTTAGCCTGTAGCTTTACTATTACATAGTGTAGAAATGTCATTCCCCACAGTCCTTATGAGGGGGATTGTGTTGTAACCAGGCAAACCCACATATATATATATATATATATATATATATATATATATATATATATATATATATATATATATATATACATACATATATATATATATATATATATATATATATATATATATATATATATGTGTATATATATTTATGTATATATATATGTGTATATATATTTATGTATATATATATATATATATATATATATATATATATTTATATATGTATATGTATATATATATATATATATATGCATATATATATATATATATATATATATATATATATATATATATATATATATATATATATACCTCATTGTTACTACACAGAGATGTGTTATAATCAGGCAAACGCATTCATACAATATATACAATATATGCCTCATTGCTACTACACAAGAGATTTTCTGTTCCGCATCCTTTGTTGCACGGGCCGTCGACCCGATAGTATTGCCAAAATCCTTGTGCATGAGGTTTAAAGAACCTTAACTTTGCACCAC
>NC_090731.1:104326911-104344411 GCF_036898095.1 Palaemon carinicauda | reverse complement strand
ACTATTTAACCGTTTGTTTGGGTAATAAATCAGAGGAAATAAGTGAGGCATTTCTTTTGATATTTTGTTATTATTTCAATCAATTTTAGCCACAAAGAAAGTGAATCTATACTTTGATCTAGACATACAAAGCTCTTAAAAAACACCTTGAAATATACTTTGACGTTTGTTATATTTATTGAATAATATATTTCATTTGTTTTTATTTTCAATATTTCCTCATTCATGTATGGCAGAGTGTTATTTTAGATTTACTTAATGATAACAAAACCCCCAAAACAGTTATTTTCCTCAAACATTACGACACTGCGATTCGGTTCTTTGAGCAGAGGACTAATTATTATTCCCATAATGCCTTACAAAACTTTGATTAAGGTCCCCAAACTGATATAATGATTGATTTGATAATCTTTAATTCCCTCTTCGTTCACTCATATGCGTTTGAAAAATCAAATTTCTGAAGAAAAGTAAGTACTGTATATCGAAGGCAGAATCTAGTCTGAAAAGAATAGGAAACGAGTCACCTTGGCTCTATACATACACAGGTGTGCAAAACACATAAAAATATAAATAGAAACATTCTCCTATCTATATGTACATTTGGTTCAATAAATATCTGGTATTGAGGGAATAGAGATAGTGGTAAAACTATTGTAGAATAAAATCGATGTACGTAATTCCTGAAACAAATTAAAGATAAAAACATAATAGTTTTTGATAGTGTTTTCGTATGGGAAATATTGAAAAAGCTATTCCAAGTGTAGGCCTGGAGTAAAGTAAAAATTTAAATTATGAATGCTACGCAACTCAAGACTTACACCCAACGACTGAATTGCAAAAATGGGAGAAATGACTAAATGCAAGCGAAGGTTCAAGTCATCATTAGTAAAAAAAAAAAAAAAAATATTGTTTGGTTTTCATTGCACACCTTAGCTGAAAAGGTACATAATAAATCCAATAATGGAATAAAGGTTGGAAGTTCTGGAATGGAAAAAAACAGGAGAGAAATGAAAGTGAGAAGACACACTTTCCACTCTGGAAACAACGAAAGTCCTGGTTAACAAACAAAGCCAGCAACGTTTAGATATTTAAGGGATAATTTGCATACATGCCATGATACTTCACTGTGGCTGAGTACAGGATTTATTCTTTAACAAGTACTTGTATCCAGAATCATAATTTAGGTATGAGTTTTATTAATAGTAATAAAGCGTACGCAGCAAATAAATGAAACTATTTTGCAGGAATATACAGCTAAATTTCATATATTAACAATTGATTTATCCATAAAAAGTCGTTAAAAATATTCGTATAAGACAACAATGAAATATGCGATTAAGTTATGATGAAGTAGAGAATGTATTTTATACAATAATCTTTTGTAGTGCATTACCAATATACAGAGTTCTCTCAGACATTCATCATTAATAATTCCCATATAAGTCTGCTGTCAATTTTGTAAATCTAATAATATGTTGGTAAGCAATTCGGTATACAGCATTCAAGAATATGCAGGTAATGAATTGAATGTGATCATGAATAAATATGTGAAGAATATCATATAATGTCAGTATTGTCTCTTATCTTAGCTTTGTTTAAAACAAGTAAATAGATTTTCCTCCGTGTTTTTTTTTATTAACGTGTTCGTTTCACATATAATAATAATAATAATAATAATAATGATAATAATAATAATAATGGAGCTACTACTACTACTACTACTACTACTACTACTACTGATATAATAATAATGATAATAATAATAATAATAATAATAATAATAATAATAATAATAAGTGAATAATCTACTTTTTATCACCATGCAAGTGTCAGTTGACCAGTAGAATTGAAACTCTTTATTAACAAGTATCATAGACTTCAATAAACATTACTTGAATATTCCAAGTGACATTTAAGTTAAACTTGCCTGTAGCGAAACTAGAGACTGAGAGGATCCTAGTCACGTCTGTTTACTGTTCAATGCCTCTTGGGACTAGTAACTGCAGCACAGTGCCTTCAGTGTCATGGGAGACCCTGCACAGAGTTCAGACGAGGGTGGGAAGGAACTGCGAACACATATTTCGTCTGGATCCTTTAAGTCTAAGAGGAGAATTGTTTGCCCATTTTCATAATGAGAGTCTGCGGTTAAAGGTTTAAAGGCCGCTCATGAATGGTAGAGGCAAGGGACAGTGACATTGCCCTATCAAGCAGGACAATGCCCTAGAGACTGACCATATTACATATGTTCAGCGCCCATGGCTGCTCTCCACCCAAGCTAGAACCAAGGAGGGCCAGACAATGGCTGCTAATGACTCAGCAAATAGACCTATAGGCTCCCCAAACCATCCATGCTCAGCTCACAAGGATGGTGAGGTTGCAGCGACTAAAGTTTAAGCGGGACTCGAACCCCAGTCTGGCAATCATCAGACTAGGACGCTACCACCCGGCCAACACAACCCTAAGCTGGAAAAAAGATCTTTCTATTCCTTTTATGGTTAATATTGCGTATCTATCGTCAGTATATACAGTATGTATGTATGTACAGTATGTATGTATGTACAGTATGTATGTATATTTATCCTGGTATTTTTGGAAAGATCAGATTATATCTTCAGTGGTCAGAATATGTGTATCTTGACTTGTCTGTTTTCACAAAGGGCTGATTTATATCTTTGGCAATTACTGATATTACTTTTCATTGTTACATATTTCGGATGTGGTCTTTTTTTTATCATCGATTACGCATTAGAAATAACAAAGCATACATTATTTATGAATATCTCAGTGAGAAAAAAACATTCCAAACTTCATATTTTCTTATCTATTCTTAAGTTGAAATTGATTGGTTCTTTAATCCTCATGTTCTTTAGTTCTATTTTCAGAGAGAGAGAGAGAGAGAGAGAGAGAGAGAGAGAGAGAGAGTCATAATGATTTCGACTCTTGCATACGCTCATGAAGTATACACGTTGATAAGTTTTATTAGGTATCAATGAAAGTGTTTAGACACGGACAGATCCAGATTGATAGAAAGAGAAAAAAATGTCACTGACAACACTCGCAGAATGCGGATAGAGGAATCATGATCACGGGGTCTGACGGGAGGAGGGAATCTGGGAGGAAATGGTGGACGGGGGATCAAGGGTGGGTCGGGGGTGGGTGTCTCCCTCTGCGGAAGTAACTGGATGTGAGCAGCAGCAGTCACGGATGATGACGTCACAAAGTCACCGGGTCACATCTCACGGCCGGGTTGTGTTGTGTGCATGTGCGTATGTGTACAGTAGTCTTGGCGTGGCCGTTTTCTTTCTTCTGTCAGCAACTCTTCCTATGTAAGACATCTTCAGTTATTTTTATAAATAACTATATTATTTATGATCTACGAATTCCGTGCGAGTAAAGTCTACAAATACTGTATGAGTATAATTGTTAAATAATCGAAACTAATGTATTTACTTAGTCTAAAAATGTCCACAATATATAATAAAGATATGTTAAAAAAAAAAAAAACTCGAGCCTTCTTAATCTAGAAATATGGATGATTTTTGCAGGCATTTAATAAAAAACAGCAAAGGTGCATTCCCTTTAAAGGCTTTACTGTAGGAAAACAACATAAAATAAAGAAAATTAATATATGTGAATGAAATCTGTTAAGGCTAAATAGCTTCTTCACTGCAGAGGCATTTCCTCTAACGATATTTAAAATTGTATTCGATTCTGGTTTGTTGGAAAAAAATACTATTTTATTTGTTTTTCTTTACTTAGTAATCAATGTTATACCAATGCGGTTACCCTTCACATGTGTTATTTACTGATCATCGGATAATTTCAATTGCAGTTGCAATAACATTTAATTTTTGGTGTATGTGATAGCTTTTTATAAATACTGAATAGTGATAAAACAACAACAACAACAATAATAATAATAATAATAATAATAATAATAATAATAATAATAATGATGATGATAATATTATGAGGATTAAATACTACTACTACTAATAACAACAACAACAACAACAATAATAATAATAATAATAATAATAATAATAATAATGTGTGATGAAGAATATAGCACAATTACGATTTGTCATCACCGAAAATGAAAAAAAAAAATATATTTGTCAGACATTGAATAAAAATGTTTAATCAATTAACATTACGAGATGAATGGATGGAAAAAAAAAGATCGTTATTGTCCTCCATGTTACTAGCCTGTGTGTGCGTGCGCGTGCGCGCCTGCATAGGAAATAGGAATGCTCTTAACCAAAAAGTAATAATTAAAGTAGCAATTAACTGTTCCCATGGAGTGTTGCTCGCGAAAGCGTAGATATCTGCAACTTCATAACGGGGGACACCGTTATTCCCGCTACGAAGAGGAGGAGGAAACACACTGGCTCCTCAGCAGCACCCGTTCGTAATGCCGAATGCTTCTTCACGTTCTCCTGTTCTCGCAGCTGAGATTTTGTGGGTCACTCTGGTAAAGGTGAGCCAGACGCGTCAAGAACCAGGAAGGATGAAAGGGGATGAACCATAGATAGTTAGATACATATAAGCGACGCGAAGCAACGTCACAAGCGACCGCCATCTCTGAGGAGACTTACATCGATGCTCTTGTTATGAGAGAGAACAGTTTTCAAGCCTCCAATTCCTTGTGCAGTCAATTGTGTCGTTCAAGTTCTAAGGTCTTGTTGTTACATGATGCCTTAGTATCAGTTTCATGGCCGATGAATCCTTCTAAATAACGTAATACTAATTAAGCATCCTAAACAACTACAAATTTGGATTTCGATTATTTATCTAGGCAGACAATTTGAAAATATTTCAACTTCCTTCCTCTTCTGTAGAGTAATAGAGACGCACTAATGTTCAGTTCTCAGCAAAGAGAGACAGACTTCCGATTTCCGCACCATGACGTAATGAATTCCTGCATGTTACGAAAACCGGACATAGTTCGGAACGATCTCATGCATTGCCTTCCTCCTTTCAGTCTTAGTTTGTTGCCATTTTCCTACAAATTCTAATTTCGCAAACCTATTTGTTTCTCCTGTTAAATAGTTTTCTCACTTTATATTTCAATCTTTCATCCCTCTTAGTTTTAAGCATCTCTTTTGGCTTCTCATCCACTTTTTTCTGTCAAGATATTTCTCTTTCTATCTCTGCCCCATAATATACGAGATACAAAAATGGAACGTCGTGAGATTAAGAGTTTCAGAATACCTTACAAAGTTATAATCTCTCTCTCTCTCTCTCTCTCTCTCTCTCTCTCTCTCTCTCTCTCTCTCTCTCTCCTTCCGGATGTCGTCTGGTCATCCGGAATATTTGCTTCAGTGAATAGGATGACGGTTTCCTGACCCATTTTTTTTCTCTACTATTTGTAACGAAAAAATAACGTTCTCCTGATACCTCATATTGTGCTAGAATAGTTTTGTTGCCTAACGTCTCATGTTTAATTTGAATTGGAATGTTCTTATTATTTCTTTTGTAATGTTTTCTGGTTTCATTCATAAGAAAAAAAACGTATGATTGACTATGGAAGATTTAACTGATTACGGAGAAAAGTTATAAAGAATGAGTGAAAAGATTAATCGTCCTTATTTTATAAATTAATAGATGGCAGAGGTGACCAAGAGAAATCTACGGCCATAATAGAACCTACATTCAGTATAGGGTCATGTGCCTATTTTGAACCAAATGCAGGGAAATGTTAGCGTAAAGGGAAATTGTAGTATATGGAATCTACAGTATTATGACGTTTTATTTTGGTGGGTCGAAATATTTAGGACTGAAAAGAAAGTCTCCTTTGTTTTTATGGTTGAAATTATGCAAAATTTCGAAAGAAAGACAGGCTATGTTAATGCAAGTAGTCGAATACGACTGGCATAACTGAATGTAGTGACTGATATTTAGAAATGGTAAAGATATTAAGTAAAGATAAATTGTAAGGAATAATAAAAGCGACTGAAAGTTGCTGTAAAAGGACAGAACTACAAAAATAGGGGAAAAGTAGGTTTATGATGATGAAAGAAAACATGTGAGAGACAACGAATGATGCAATGTAACAAATGATGGATGGAGAGGAAAAGAGGCAAGACAGATTAAGTGAAGCAATGGATTGATAAAAAGGGGCTGTAACAATAGATGCATAAGTTTCAGTGAGTGAATACACTGTTGGCCAAATTCTCTATGACAAAGAGGGAAATACTGAATGCATTTGGAAAATAAAAGGTTACAGATGACGAAATGAATAATTATTTGTGTAATGTCTGTAGAGAGTAAAAGATATATATATATATATATATATATATATATATATATATATATATATATATATATATATATATATATATATATATATATATATATATATATATATATATATATATATATATATATATATATATATATATATATATATATATATATATATAAGAATTATGTAGTATAGAGATCGGAGTGGTGATAGGATGGCGTGGTATCATACAATGGAAGAAATGCATTAGGTTGGTGGAAAGGAGAAGACAGAAAATTTTGTGTTGATTAGGTGGAATATGAACTAGATTGGAAGATCACTAATATCCCAGCAGAGAGAGAGAGAGAGAGAGAGAGAGAGAGAGAGAGAGAGAGAGAGAGAGAGAGAGAGAGAGAGAGAGAGAGAGAGAGAGAGCATGCACAAAAGAGGATAATTAATTGTACAATGTGTGTAGAGCGATTCAACAAACTGCTGATGAACTTTCTTTGAACTTAGATGACCAAAGTCTCCATCTTAAACAGAGGTAAAGCTACTTTTCCAGGTAAATTGTCCTAAACAAATGTTAACATTATTTTCTTTTGTAAGGTGAATTATTCTCTCCTGGAACGGATTTTGTTTTTTAGATTTATGAGATCGTTTACAAAAGCCTTTTGATCCCCCTTCTTACAAGAAAACCCTTGAAAATGCAGAGGATGTTTGACCCTTTTCATACAGACTATGAGGGTGTTTTAGCCTTGTTGCCGTATATCATTGTTTCTGGTTCTGTTTGGTCAACATGGGAGTTTTAATCCTGTGTCCACATACTTAGTGGGCAATACTTGACAGGTTTATTTTTGCCTCTTGAATAAAAATTAACGTGAATGAATTCTAAAATACTTTTCTTTTTTCATACCTTAAATAAGAAAAGCACAGGAATTTCTTGTTGATGATTGATATTTTATAGCAAAAACAGTAAAACTTCTTGTTTTTAAGCTGATTATAACTCTTAAGGTTCAATCAGGTTGATGTGAACGTTGAGTATTTATGCAAATATATTAATTTCATGCGCTGTATGATGCATAAATGGTATTATCAGCCAGTTGATTTCAGATCAATATGTTTAATGAAAGATATTCATATGTTAGATCGAGAGTCAGCTTCCTGACAATGTTATATCCATGCAAAATTTATAATCATCATTATCTAGGAATGGCAAACTTTTATTATTCTAATTCGGTTGTGATATATATATATGTATGTATATATATATATATATATATCTATATATATATATATATATATATATATATATATATATATATATATATATATATATATATATATATATATATATATATATATATATATATATATATATATATATATATATATATACACACACACACACACACACACACACACACATATATATATATATATATATAAATATATATATATATTTAAACAAATACATTGAAGTGTACATGCATGTAAAACGGAAAACTTCCTAAAGATTTAAACCATATCCGCTAAAGTTGGTAATTTAATGTAAACATTTCTTTTTTCTAATATCTTCTTAAAGGGTAAACATTTTACTACAACTGACATCCTAAAATATAAAACTGTATCTAGATCTGCAGCTATCTTATCACTGTCCTATAGATCAACAAGGTGTATTTATCGAGGATTATAAATCCAAGTCGAAGATACTGTGGGATAAGAAAAGGCTAAGATGTGTAACAGCTGAATCAGCTTTGATTCGTCACATCTAGAGAACAGATGTGATAATAACTGGTTTTGAGGAACGTTAAAATGTTCGAACGATTGTCTATGATCTTAACTCATATATCATGGGTTTTGATTTCAAGATAAATGTCTTTCCAGTAAAAGAAAAAAAAAAGAAAAAAAATCAAGCTACTTTTGTCAATATTTTCATTTGCCTATGATGTCACCTCTCATGGTAATAATTTCTAACTACTTTTGAAAATCACATAATACGTTATTCTATAGAGGCCATCATTATGGTTTTCTCAAAATAGGCTCAAGAAAATTAGTCACAATAAGTTAAAGTTGATTTTCTCTATTCACATTATTATAACATAATGCATTCTATTCACCTATTTATAAGTCCTGTGGGAGGTTTCTGTTTCCAGCACTTTTTATGAATGTTGAGTCGCAGTTGAAACTTTTCAGGTGCTCTTGGTTTCCTAAGTTAGTTAGCCTTAGTAGGATTTGGTGCACGCTGAGAACTTTTTTGGATAGTCTGGGCTATTCTTTGCACATTCTTCTCTGTCCTCATACACCTGACAAAACTGAGATTACCAAACAATTCTTCGCTCAAGAGGAAAACTAATGCACTGTAATAGTTCAGTGGCCACTTTCCTCAGTGGCCGTTTTCCTCTTGGTAAAGGTAGAAAAGACTCTTCAACTATGGTAAGCAGCTCTTCTAGGAAACGGGCACTCCATAATCAAACCATTCTTCTTTACTCTTGGGTAATGACATAGCCTCTGTACCATGGTCTTCCACTGTCTTGGGGTAGATGTCACTAAGTTTTGATGCTTGAGGGTACATTCGGGCACACTATATTTTAATTTTTTCTAACTTTTTAAGTTTATATATGAAAGGTCAATCTTAATGCTGTTACTCTTCTTAAAATATTCTATCTTCATTTTTATTCTTTATCTTGTAGTTTACTTATTGCCTTGTTTCATTTCCTCACTGGGCTATTTTTCCTCTTGAAGCCCATTTCCTCACTGGACTATTTTTCCTCTTGAAGCCCTTGGGCTAGTGGATAGCATCCTGCTTTGCCAACTAGGGTTGTAGCTTAGGTTATAATAATAATAATAGTAATGATAATAATAATAATAATAATAATAATGATAATAATAATAATAATGATAATAATAATAATAATAATGATAAAAATAATAATAATAATAATAATAATAATAATAATAATAATAATAATAATAATAATAATTATCTTTAGCTGCGACAGTTCTCGTAACACAGAAAAAATAATAAAAGAAAATCCATATCTAATCTGTAATCATGATGGCTTTAGGCAAACAATCTTTTTGTAGATGCCGTACAGGTGTATATGTGAAACAGATGTATGATGAAGGGTCAATAAATCATTCCTCAAAGGATATATGTAGAGTTGCATTACGTTACAGATAATAATAATAATAATAATAATAATAATAATAATAATAATAATAATACTAATAATAATAATAATAATAATAATAATAATAATAATAATAATAATAATAATAACTTTGATGCTACATGTTTTTACCAAAATTGTAATTTTAATTCTTATAAGACCATAGTCATTCGAATTTTTGGAAAGATGTTCAAAGTGTCCTGGCATTTGTGAATCAGAAAACTCACTCAAATTTTTAAATAAATCTTTTCAAAGTAATTAATTTAGCTGGAGTTTAAAATATATCAACATTAAAAATATTATTATCATTATTATTATTATTATTATTATTATTATTATTATTATTATTATTATTATTATTATGATCATTCTCATCATTATTATTATTATTAATGATAATAATAATGATAATAATAATAAAAAAAAAATAATAATATTATTATATTATTATTATTATTATTATTATTATTATTATTATTATTATTATTATTATTATTATTATTATTATTATTATTATTAGGGGTCTTATTTTTATTGATTCTGTACGAAAAAAAGATTGAAATATCTCTTAGGACGAGAAGAATATCTTTCTAACTTTGGTAATACTGTGTAACCATGACAACGTTCCTTAAGGCAGCTTTAGGAAGAATCCGTGTTAAGTCTTCATTGAATAGCACTAGCCATTAAATGATGCGAATACCACTTAATCTTTAAACTAAATGTTCATCTAGGCAGTTTTCTGGATTCTACTGTAATTATTATACATACAGCGATTTAGTATGAAAGGAAAAGTGTCGAAAAGTTCTAAAAAATGATAACGATATCCAGAGTAGGCCTGCGTCATTCTCTCCTAAAACACTGTTGCCAACCCTTCCCTACAATGTTGAGGATGGGAACTGTACTCTTTGGGTGGCTGATAGATAGGAATTCTGCATATGAAGAGAGAGAGAGAGAGAAAAAAAAATATATAATAAACGGGGAGTGAGAGACATGAATTCCATTAGCCTTTACACAACAGATGTCAATCCACTAATTTCATGCAAATCGAATTTAAAATGACCATGATATAGCAAAAAGACATTTTAGACCTTTTTTCAGCCTTGATCTTGACCTTTTGACCCAGTCACTCCTAAAATTTAATCGCATTATCCTTGCATCATGGTCAAAGGATCATGAGATTCGGTCAAATAGTGTTTGAGTTATGCGAATCACAAACACACACAGACATACAAACATACGGCTATCAAAAGAAGACCTTCACCCCAACGAAGTTGGCGAAATGGAAATATAGAATAATCAGAGGAAAATCTTTATAAAATGTTTGTGCAAAAAGGTAAGAAACTTTATAAATATAACCATATGCCACAATCAGCCGAATGCCTCAGAGAGGTCAAGAGGGACGATAGAAGATCAATCTAAGATCCGAAACCAGCTCTCTCGGATTCTTCCTTCTGCCTTACTGCGGTCATTAGTAGGTTCCGAAAGTAGATAAGTTGAGAAAATTTCATATGTTTTAGTGACAGTAGATTTTCAATCAACTCTACTCTAATTTGATTGATTTGAGACACCAGCGTGATAAGGAAAGACCAAATATACTGTAGGTTAGACGTCTGAATTACACAGTTGACTTCACGTTAATTTTTACATCTTAAACATTTCCAAGTCTGACTTCAGAAATCTTCATCTTAATATTGCTCAATTATCAACACTGATAATAACCCCAAAATAGCAACCACTTTATAAGGGTAATACTTTTTTTTACTACATCTATGAATGTTACTGCTGCTGCTATATCTGCTATTGTTACTTTTGCCCACATCAATTAAAATTGCTCAATATTTATATGCAGATAAAACATAGCCACCTAGGCTTGTTTCATTTATTTTATATATAATTGGTGTAAAAAAAATTATGTATCGTATTTATATCTGTTTTTGTTGAATGTCTTGGATCAAAATAAGGAAATGTTTCATGTCATTTAAATGCAACAAATCCTTATAGCCTTTTATTCTTATTTTTTTTTTGCTTTGCTTCTCTGAACTACTGAGATGAAGTCAGACAGTTCAATTTGAATGTAACAGGAAAACAATAACCCTACCATAAACAGACAATTTTATAGATCAGTCAAAGATATTAATATATAAATTCACTCAACATACAACAAACACACACACACACACATACACACATATATATATATATATATATATATATATATATATATATATATATATATATATATATATATATATATATATATACAGTATATATGGATATATATACATATATATATATATATATATATATATATATATATATATTCATATATATATACATATAGTTTCTCTCCATAAAATAATAAAAGTTACTATATATTGTTGTTCCCTTATTAATGCGTAAATCTTATGAGAACGAACTTAAACTGTATTTTTGGAATAGTAATATTGCTATTTTTCAGAATGAGCAAAATCATTATAGATTACTAAGACTATTTTTAGAAAAATATTTTACTGCAAATTTTAGACATATTTACGCTCGGCTTTCTTCAGCTCTAAATTTCTACCTTGGGTCCTACTTGCTTATTGGAACACCAATATGAGAAACATGGCTTAATAACTAGTTGTACACTAACAGACAGTTAGAAGATAAACATCGCTAATGCGTTGGGAGAGGAATACACCAACGGTTTTAGTGTTGTAAAAAGTACAGTAGAATAAGCATCACACGAACCAGCGCCCCTTTTCTCAAGGAATCTAAACTTTCTACAGAAGGCTAACCATTTTTCTTAGATCCCCTATAGAAGGAGGTAAACAAAAAACAATAGACACAGGAAAAGCTCTAATGGAACGCATTCATTTTTTCCGTCTCTCTCTCTCTCTCTCTCTCTCTCTCTCTCTCTCTCTCTCTCTCTCTCTCTCTTTCCTCCTTTTCTTTGTACCTTTTAGTATAACAATTTGAATCACTTTTACTGAGGTGAAAGTGCTTCTTTGGAATCTGTCGAGAAAAACTTCTTCCGGGAAGGTCTGAGATTATAAAAACATTCTTTTTTCCTTTATCTGACATTCAGAGTTGATTCCACTTTCTTATTTACTTATTTGTTCCATTATTTTTGTTTCCCTATTACATCTCATTTTGAATAGGTTATTACTTTTGCTTCATGTGATATTCTAAATTAAGACTTTATTCATTTGGTTCTCTAGTTACTTTGTTCTTGATTCTGACTACTTTTCTGATCACTAGATTTTTCCCAGTCAAGATTGTATTTTGTAAAAGGAAATTCTTCCTCGCGAGCCGGGTTCCAATAATCAATATTTTTGTGTCTTAAGTTTCTTCCATTCTTTTTTATTATTCTTTGCCCACGAATCCTAAGGATCCTTTCAAAGTTCTTCGTCATCTTAATGGAACATTCCCCATCCATCTGAAATCTTTTATGCATTTCTTGTATCTTTCATTTTCTTCTCACTCACTTAACTTGGAATTCTCAGAAATTGCTCTTATTGTTTTGTATCTTAACTAGTTTTGTGTTGTAGACATATCTTTTCCTTATTCATATTCTTATTTTTTGTGTAATGGGCCTTTTCCCCAAACAGCATTCTCGGTCAATATGTAAATTAATTGAATATTTTTCTTAATTTTAGGGAGTTATTTATTCTTTTATGGATTTTCTATTTCTATGTCCGCATGTCTTTACTTTTTGTTCAAATTGTTATATTCTTTTTGAGATTTGGCTGACCTTACATAAGCTCCTGAAGAAGCATATAGACATTTTTTTTATCATTTATCCTGATTTTATATTTATTTTCCTTTATTTCTTTGTGATATTTTGCCAAGTTCTTCCTTTATTTATTACTATATTTACATATGTTCATCTCATAGATTTTTCATATGATTTTTTTTTCACTGCTCTCAATACGTGTCATACACTTTTATCTATAGTTACCGAATACAATTACCATTATTCTATTTTCATCGCAAAATTTCTAAATTTTTCATTAGATTTTTTTCCGGATTTTCCTCGTTTTCTTAATACACTCACTGCTTTTTTCTAACCATTAATCTGTGTTACAATTTTTCTTTCAAAACTGTTCACTTTATCCGAGATTTCCATCATTTTTAAAGTTATTAATTTTTGCAATATTTATTTTGACCCATCGACATTCATTAAGTTTAATATAGTCTTCTTTAAAATTCTTCATTCATTTTCATATATCCCAACTTAATGCTTCAACTCTTTTCTAAATTTAACACAATTCTAATTGAAAAAAAAAGAAAACTCTCCTACTTATTACCTGAATTTCCTGCTCAACTTCTTATATTTCCCCCTCGATGTCTTGGACGTGAGCATCTCTCAAGTCGGCAGCCCTTCTAACAGACCGTTAGAGTCGTTAGAGTGGCGCTCCTTTGTTAATTCCCCAAAATCTCACAACCAGAGGGATAACATCGTCTGGCCACCACATTCATCTTTCCTCTGCGGTTTTAATGGACAGCATCTCCAA
Source organism: Palaemon carinicauda (assembly GCF_036898095.1). NCBI lineage: Eukaryota > Metazoa > Arthropoda > Malacostraca > Decapoda > Palaemonidae > Palaemon > Palaemon carinicauda. The sequence continues at coordinate 104,330,519 of NC_090731.1, read as the reverse complement.
GGGCCAGTGTAACCTCTCACGTGACGCGGAGATCACCACTGGGATCTCTTCAGCAGTGATGAATAGGATGGTTTTCGTATAGACTCTCTGAAAAGAAACCAATGAATAAAAGAAAAGAAGTTTAGTGGAACATGATCGGTCATTTTTTTTTTCTCAGACAAGCCAAGGAATAAGAAAAACTTGGGTATATAAGGCCGTGCAACAACATTCCCATAATTCTTTAACAGACACTACTGACATTCTCTTAGCAAAGTTGAGCAGTGTTGCAGATGACCAGTATTTAAATGGGTGACCAGAAAAGAAATAGCCTATAGTCACATCTCACCAAGGCATAAAACATTCGAACACTCATGGGTCAGGCATTAGGACTAGAAGCATCACTCCGAAAATTTTGATAATTGTACAGCACTCATCCAAACACACATAAACAACACACACACAAACACACGCACACACACACACACACACATATATATATATATATATATATATATATATATATATATATATATATATATATATATATATATAAAACAACAGATGCAGCCGTTTCTACTCCCCTGCAGGACAAATGTCCAGACATGTCCTTAGCAATGTCTGGAGTTTTGCCTATTTCATCGCCATGCTAGCCACTGCAGAATAGTGATGTTCAAAGACTTTAGTCTGATCACTCACCGCAAACCAACCTGGTGTGGGTAGCTTTGACTAGAACAGTTTTGCTGATCATGGTGACATACAAACCCTTTCACCATGTTAAGGTATACCCACCCAGAAAGGATATATATATATATATATATATATATATATATATATATATATATATATATATATATATATATACATATATATATATATATAAAAATATATATCATATATATATATATATATATATATATATATATATATATATATATATATATATATATATATATATATATATATATATATATATATATATCACACCATCAGCCGTTGCTAGTCCACTGCAGGACAAAAGCCTCATACATGATCTTGCACTCGTATCTGTTTATGGTCTTTTTATGCCAGTTATTACCCGTAAATTTTCTTAGTATCTCATTTTCACGTTGCTTTTCTTCTGTCTCTTAGTGTTATTCCCATCATTATTCTTTCCACTGCCCTTTGAGCTGTAACTAGCTTATGTTCTAAGCCTTTAGTAAATCTTCAAGTTTCTGATGCATAAGTTAAGCGGCCTTTTACTTTCCATAATTCCAATTTGTTTACCAAAAGCTCTCCATCAAATGCTTATCCTTCTTATAATTTCGGTCTCATGTCCTGGAGAAACACTTGATGAATGTCTCTAGAACGTATAGTTCTTAACCATTTCCCGAGTTTTGTCTATAACTCTTATTTGTTTTTTCTACGTTTTCATGGGACATTATTTCAGTTTTACTCATATTCCTTTCAGTCCTTCATTTCTGCCCTATCTATTCAAATCTTCTATCATATTTTGCAATTGCTCCTATGATTCCCTAAATAGGACTATGTTATTTGTAAATCTTAAGTTGTTAAGGTTATTCAATTTGGTGCTAGTTCCTACATTTTCGCAATTTGAATTCTTAAAAACTTATTCTAAGCACACTATGAATAATTTAGGAGAGATGGAGCCACCTGCCTAACTTTTCTTAATAGGCATTTTCTCAGTATTCTTACGTAGTTTTAGGATTGTTGTACTTCCCATACAGATATCGTCAGGTGTTCTAACATAAAATTAATCTATTTCTTGTCTTTGGAGGGCTTTGATTACTGCTGATGTTTTGATAAAATCAAAAGCTTTTTCATAGTTTATAAATGCTATACATTGTGGTTTGTCATACACTTTTCATTTTTACATTAACTGGGTTGATTAATGGATATGGTCAGTTTTTGAATACCCACTTCTAAAGAAAGCCTGCTTTCTTGGTTGATCAAAGTCTAGCTGTCTTTTTATTCGGCATAATATGACCTTTGTAGATATCTTATATATTACTGAGAGTAAGCTTATTGGGTGATTTATAGTATACACACACACACATATATATATGAATACAGTATATATATATATATATATATATATATATATATATATATATATATATATATATATATATATATATATATATATATATACTATATATATATATATATATATATATATATATATATATATATGTATATATATATAAATAGATATATATATATATATATATATATATATATATATATACATATAAATACAAATGTATATATATATACATATATATATATATATATATATATATATATATATATATATATATATATATATATATAATATTATTGTGCACGGCCCATAAAAAAGGACAGCTAAATATTTAGATAGATATGCACTCACATGAACATGCTCACACACATTCAACTCCTCCCATCTCCTCCCCCTTTCCTCCCATCAGGGTATGACTATTCCTTCTCCCCCTATCTGATTGACAAGGAGAGACCGAGCAGTTATACGTCAGGGAATGTCTCTGAGCGTGACCGGAAATAAATATTTATGCTATTTATCATATAAGGGAGATATATATGTTGGTGTTTATATTTTTGTGGGGATAGTGTGAGTATGTTTATGATATTTTCACCAAGAAAAGCGGGTCGCTTAGTGTAATTCTCCCGGTAATAGCAAGATCCTTTATGTAGAAGTGACTAACTTTATAGCAGACCAAACTGAAACTCCTGAATTCCCGTCCAAACTATTTCTGGCCTTATGGAGTGATCACCCAACAGCCTACAGACCAGCAACATCATTACAAATGGTAGATATTGCTAAGTGTTATCGGTTCAGTTCTCAACATTTTTTTTTTTTTTTGCAGGGAAGTTGATAGCCCCATGACATTTTCAATCTGGTTGCAGCAGCCACAGTCGTCTATCAGGTGCTGAATTCACAGCTTAGGTCTGCAGTGACTAGATTTGAATATTCAACGAATCATTCTCAACTGCCCATTCATTCCTCGAGATGAACCTGGGACCTCTCACATGTAGAACAGGTCAGTCAGTGTGTATTCGAGCCACCTACACGCACTTACACACCTATATATATATATATATATATATATATATATATATATATATATATATATATATATATATATATATAGATAGATATATATATATATATATATATATATATATATATATATATATATATATATATATATATATATATATATATATATATATATATATAATACTTCGGTCATAATGCAACCTACCTACTGAAATAAGTCTTTTCTTTCTCTTGTGTGAGTTTGTGGAATGACATGAAATTCTAAGAAGATTCTTGAATAAACATATTTAACTTGTTTTTGTATTTTTTTGAAAATTATTCTTTAAAGTTTTCTCCTCTTCTGGCTTCATTTGGTTTCCTTTATTTCCGCAATTAATTTTTTCATTATTCAGCAATAATAGGAATTCTCCTAATTATCTGCTTTGAAGTATTTAGGCAATGCAAGATTTTTCTACTTTTATCACCCTCCATTCCACTCTATATTAGCGTTGTTTCTCTCTCTCCTTAACATTCCCTCCCTCCAACTGGTCCTTCCCTTTTTAGTTAGGTGACCACAGAAAACTTTCTTCGG
>NC_090731.1:104309411-104316911 GCF_036898095.1 Palaemon carinicauda | reverse complement strand
TATATATATATATATATATATATATATGTATGTGTGTGTGTACACACACACATATATATGTAGATTGTATATGTGTGAGAGCTCCTTATTCAAGAAAATTATGAACATGGAATAGTTGATTTCCATTGATTAATGGGTTAAAAAGATTAACGTAGCAGCAGTGAAAATATTGAATCTGTTTCCCCTTGTGTGTGCGAGGAAAGAACCAAATGGTGGGCTTCGCAGGAAATGGAGAGTGCAATGGAGTTTGTTTGCAATGCTAAGGTTGTTTAGCAGCCATACAAGCACATGGATCTCAAGCAACAATAACAAAGGTAATAATACAGTAGCAATGTTAAAATAGCAAAACCAGTTAGACCCGTTGTTTACTAATTTTTCGTTTAACTTGTAAAAACCCCAAATGGGCTGAAAATCATTTTAAAAAGTGTAAAAGGAAATAAAAAAGAAATAAGCAAGAAAACTTTAGCAAGTTGAGAGTTCATTTCCGGTCTTTTGTTTGATACATAGTAATTCTAGGACATTCGTATCATATGAAAGGATTGTGTTACTCAAATAGAAAAAGATTATACTATCGCTGGTTAAAGTATAAAAAGTAAATGGTACTTTCATTTGCCGCATTTAACTGTACAGGACGTTCTTATAAGGATTCCACTTCCATTCTGAAAACTTATAAACAAGCCAGTGGTTAGAGAGGCTTGCTTGTCCTGACTGGACGAATCTGAACTTAAAGTTCATTGGAGTTCTTTATCCTTGAAAGATTGGAAATACATTGCCTTTGTTTTGGAAAATGATTATCTTATTTTATTCTGAGTCCTATGGGCTTCACGAAGGAATTCGTTCTCATTCGTGCCAACAATGAATGTCACTTAAAAACAAAGGATTTTTTGGATTACCTAAAACTGAAAATACAAAGGACGATACATTGGTGTAAAATCCAAAGGAAATGTTTCATGACATAAGACCCATGATTTTATTTCGGTAGGCTTAACCCTTTCAAGTAATTATATTAAGGTTCATTATAGTAATTTATGCAAAAATGGATTATCCTGTATCGGAATAAAGAAACAAAAGATACTTTTTATAATGTCGGGATATGAAGTAATTTTTAAGAATTCCTTTGATATTCTGTGTATAGTTCCGTAGTAAGGCCTAGAAAGAAAGAAAGAAAGAAAAGAGGACTAAAGAAAGTTCCCTGTCTACTGCCCCGTAAGAGTTTCGGTTATAAAGACAAAAAAGGTACCCTGTCAGACCAACTCTCTTAAAGCATGAAATGTTATGTTGACCTAAGGATGAAAAGATTCACTCACAATTCAAAGCTTCCATGCTTATTTCGCAAACCACTTACTACGCATTTTCTGTTATTTCATATAAATATTAATTTTAATGAAGAGACTAGTGATAACCAAATATCCTCGTCATGTTAGTACCCAGATAGATTTGCTTCGGGAGAATTCTAAAGTTTGGCAGAAGAGAGAATGAGACAGGTACACAATGACCAGTACAAGAAATGATGACTTCCATAGAATAAACGGAACAAGAGGTGACCTGGAATGTGTTACCAGGCCATTACGAGAGGTAACAGAGAACTAGGTTAAAATCAAATATAATATGGAAACACAAAATATACCACTGCTATAAACATATTATAAGACTAAACTAAAATGTATAAAACTTGTGATATTTTTATAGGTATGCTATCGATTGTTCTATACCTCTTGGTGTTATAATTTAGTGAACTAAATATTTAGAATTTTTATACTACCGTTCATAACGCCACGCAACTTCTGCATTAACAATACAAAAGAATGTAACATGATTTGGAATTTCCAAGTATAATAGTAGTGACGATAAAAACTTGAAACATGAATGCAACATTAAGATAAATCTTTTCTCTCTCTCTCTCTCTCTCTCCTCTCTCTCTCTCTCTCTCTCTCTCTCTCTCTCTCTCTCTCTCTCTCTCTCTCTCATATATATATATATATATATATATATATATATATATATATATATATATTATATATATATAAATATATATATATATATATATATATATATGTATATATATATATATGTATATATATATATTTATATATATATATATATATATATATATATATATATATATATATATATATATATATATATATATATATATATATATATATACCGAACAATATTCAAAATATATGTTAAGAAGTTAGTAGTATGAGTGTCAACAGAAAGTCCAAATATTTTGGTGTTTGATAGTACTAAGCACTGACGAATTATTACTCTCGTCGTATTTGATACAATTTTTGTCGTAGTCTAAATTTATAATGGCGTCTTGTAAACAATAGGAAGAGAGGATGGGGCGAACGCAAAAAGCTGTTAACGTAACTCAATGGCATAATCACGTTTTCTTATGTAGAGCACCACGACACAGGGAAGTGCCAGGTTGTTTGTTGATGACGTCACCTGGTGATCGCCTTTACTGGCGGATTGGGAGTAGGGTTAGGAGGATGGACGGCCCTTACTTAGCACATGGCAGGCGGTGCCGTTGAAGAGGTAAGGCCTCCTCCACCTACCAGGTCGTCACATGCCGCATGAAGCTGTTCAAGTACCTGGCCCCTTTAACGAAAATAGGAAAAGAGATTAACCTTACTATTTTGGCCAGCCTTCGTAAGATTTTGTCTTCATTGCATGCTATTTTTAATAGCTGGGAACCTTTTTGCTATTGTCGGTCTGGTTTTTCGTTCAGGATGGCCTTTTTTCGGGAGATAGTGATACGTTATGACTTCCCGGATACTCTAATGAAGAACAAAGTTATATTCATCATTCCTCGTAAGTGTTTTATTTAATTTGGAAAGTATATCTAAGAAGACTCTTGCATTTGATAAGTTATTTGAGCTGACTTCCTTTTCGTTTAAAAAAAGAAAGAAAAGAAAAGGCTGACTTTGTATTTTGGCAAGCAATCTGTTTGCAGTAAAGTTGTTTTCTCAGAGAGTTAGTTAATAATGATACACATTTCTAATATTTGTGCATATGTTTATTTGTGTATTAGTTATCTCATAACTTTCTAATTCCTAATATTTTTTCCATAAAGAATGCTAAGAATGTTATTTTTGAATGGTAAGCAAATCCCTTTTCGGGATGTGTAAATTGGAACGCATGTTATTTATATATGAAGAGGATGAGTGAATAAAAAGAATAGCATAATGAATGTTGTAACCAGCCTTTGCATCTAAAAAGAAATAAAATATTGAACATATAGAAAAAAGATAACTAACGGAGCTTACTACAGAGAAAACTCATTTAGACTGCTAATCCATCGGAAAAACGTCGCTCTTTGAAAGTATGGAAAGATACTGTATATCAAACAACTATAGATATGTCAAATATATATGATGCTAAAAAGTGTTGGCTTAATTCATTAATAGTGTAATGATATTGAACAGACGTTGAAGAGTCAACATCTAACAACAATGATATTGTTATACTCTCTTGATGGATATTCAAAACTACGATTGTGTGATAGCAACCCTTTAAAATGGGTCAGATTTTCCGTTTTAAAGTCTGCCTTTGGTACAGCTCTTAAGTAACTACCCATCCTAGTCTAGCATAGACAAGGGAAAGAGGATTATCAAGACTGGCTAAATCAAGAAGCGAAGGATTATTATTATTATTATTATTATTATTATTATTATCCTTACTTGCTAAACTACAAGCCTAGTTGGAAAAGCAGACTGCTATAAGCCCAAGTGCTCCAACAGGGAAAACAGCCGAGTGAGGAAAGGAAATTAGGAAATATATAAATTATAAGGACAATTAAATAATGAACAGTTAAAACATTCCAATAGCAGTAACAACATTAAGATAAATCTTTCATATATAAACTATAAAAAACTTAAAACAACTAGAGTATGAGAAATAAGACAGAATGGTGTGCCTGAGAGTACCCTTAATCAAGAGAACTCTACCCCAAGACAGTGGAATACCATGGTACAGAGGCTCTGGCACTACCCAAGACTAGAGAACAATGGTTTGATTTTGGAGTACCATTCTCCTAAAAGAGCGTCTCTTCTACCCATACCAAGAGGGAAGTAGCCACTGTAGAATTGCAGTACATTTGTTAACCCCTTGATCGTTGAAGGATGATTTGTTAATGTCAGTGTTGTCGGGTATATGAGGACACAGAAGAATATATAAAGAATAGGCCAGACTATTGGGTGTATGTATAGGCAAAAGGAAAATAAGCCATAACCAGAGAGGAGGATCCAATATAGTAAGTAGTATCTGTCCAGTCAAAGGACCCAATAACTCTCTTGCGGTAGTATCTCAACGTGTGACAGCCATTTCCCTGCATTTAATGAAACTTGGATAATATGTCCTAAAACTTCTACTAAGGTATATAATATAGAATTTTATGGTCAATGATAGGTTTAGCGGAGGTTAGCCTAAAATAGTACATTGATTTTCAAAGTCATAATATAACATTCAAATATTCTAAAATTAGTTAGCTAGGATTAAGCACTGAATTTTCAATTATCCCATAATTCAGGTAAAAAGCGAGGTGTTTAAGATTATATCCTACCTCTTTCCGTTTTGAGGTATATTATTCTTAGATAAAAAATAAAATGAACTGAGTAGAAGTTCTGCTATGCGATATGCTTAATTGTATACAGTCTATGTGACAAAGTTCTCGAATATCTTAATAATAAGCAAAACCCCCTTTTTTGCATATGCTAATATGTATACATACATACATATATATATATATATATATATATATATATATATACATATATATATATATATATATATATATATATATATATATATATATATATATATGTGAACATATATATGTATGTGTATATATAAATATATATATATATATATATATATATATATATATATATATATGAATATATATATATATATATATATATATATATATAAATATATATATATATATATATATATATATATATATGCATATATATACATATATATATGTATATATACATATATATACATATATATGTATACATACATATATATATATATATATATATATATATATATATATATATATATATATATATATATATATATATAAATATATATAACAACAAATGTAGCGGTTTCTATTCCACTACATGACAAAGGATTCAATGTCTTATTCGTGTCTGGGGTTTGGCCAGTTTTCATTACCACGTTAGACACTGCGGATTGATGATGATGCGAAACTCTTGTCTGATCGCTTACAGCAAACAACCAAGTATTGGTGGCTCTGTCTAGTATGGCTTTGCTGATCATAGCAATACACAAATCCTTGCACCACATAAAGGTATCCCCTTTCAGAATGGGATATAATCATTATATATATTATATGTATATATATATATATATATATATATATATATATATATATATATATATATATATATATATATATATATACACACATATATATATATTTCAGAAGATTGAGTATAGAAAGTAGGTGCATCTAAATTCCTGTTATATCTTTCTGACGCAGCGTGATCATCACAGACCGATTTTCCAAGACAGCAATAGAAAACGCATACACAATGATAAGAAACAGTTTGAGATTTCTAAATGGTCAAAATTAAATAAACATTAACAAATCGCACAATAAGATAGAAAGATAAAAGAGCTTTCTATCAAAAAGTAATTCTAATATTGTAGAACCAATATAAACCCAAAAGAAGCGAATTAGACTGACAAATACAAAGATGTGAAGGAAGTTTGGGTGTTTAAAGAAGGGAGTCAGTGGTTTTATCATCATTAACTGAATAATAAACAAGTTATGGTTATTTGATAGCAGTCCCATAATGCTATAATCTTTGCTGTCAATATTAAGTTTGCTATTTTAGCACGAATATTTGAGTGGTCGTTGCAGGATATTCTTCATCATGCTTACCTGGAGAGGTCAGAATATAAATAAAGAAAGCTGGCCTAACAGTTTACATTAGGGACTTTAAATCTCTGGATTTCTGGCAATTTTGCCCGTTAATAATCTATTGAAAAGTTTGAAAACAATCTTAGAGGAAGATTTTGCTTCTTAAAGTATTCACGAAAAAATGTTTGTGTGAAAAGAATAACAGCTGGAAGTAAGAAGGAACGCTTTGAGGAGAGAAAAGAAATAGAGCTAGATTCAAAATTATATAAACAAAGCTATAATCCGATAAAAGTGTTTTCCTAAAAATCATGGTATTAAACAAGGCACCCCCGCCCCCCCCTCTCTCTCTCTCTCTCTCTCTCTCTCTCTCTCTCTCTCTCTCTCTGAGAAAAAACTGGCACGTTTAAAAAACACCACTTGTTTCTTTTATACTTCTATAAAGCGAATCTAATATTATCATGAAGGGATTTAGCAGATTCAAGAGGGATTCGTCAGAGATTTCATTTCTATAGAGGACAAACGCATCATCAACATACCTGATATAATAAAGGGCGTAATACATACCTCAAAGAGGTATTGGCAAATGCTGTCCCAGAGGGGAACCTATTGCTATCACATCGATCCGTTTACATAGACTTTAATTAAAAACTTGAATAAAAGATTTAGGGAGATTATTACTGTTAATGTCAAACCTGGACTGATGGCTCAAGGAGTTGAGTCTTTGACACTTCTGTCATATCATTGATAAGATAAATATTCATTAACAAGCATACAGAAAAACATGGCTTCCTTATAGCATGCCACTCATGTATTTTCTTTTCTCTCCCAAACGATCGACCCTTTGAAAATGTTCGCAACCTATTCACGTACGATGATTTTGTTTGAAATATATCATATCTTTATGTTGGATGTTCTGAAAAAACACAAATGGCTGAAATCGAACAAATAGTGATGAACTATAAAAAGCTTTCCAAGAGACTAAGCCTTGAAAATAAGCTTTAAAAGGAATAAAATACATAAACGTTTCAGTTCTTGTTTCCGTAGTTCCTCTGATTGTATTGTCTAATATTAAATACATATTTTCTCCATCTGATAATCATGTTATTTATGAAACAATATCTAGAATTTACTGTTAATTAAATCGATAACTGGAAAATAATTAGATGCTCGCGTTAACAGAGTGTAACGCTGCTTATACGACAAGGCTCTTTCATGCTTAGATCAGCACCGATTATCCATGAGCCACAGGTTCATTTCATAACACGTCTGTGGACCGAGATAAAAGAGGAAACAAATCGTCGAACTTTTATAACCTTAACCGCGCTTTGTTTTCTCGACAATGGCATGTATATGCACATCTCCACTTCTTCCTTAAAAAACAATGTTTTTACACGTCCGTACTCATACTATATCTACTGGATTCGGATGTTTTAGGAGAACCAAAAGAATCCTGCCCTCATTCTAGTAAAAAATTTCTGAGCATTTTATTTTTATTTTTAATTCAGTTAAAAGGCATTAAATTTACTAGTCGTATTCACCAGTGATCTGTACCTTCAATGGCTCAACAATAAACGTTTTGGTTCTTAATTTCCTCG
>NC_090731.1:104289411-104304411 GCF_036898095.1 Palaemon carinicauda | reverse complement strand
TAGAATTAAGTACTAATTTTACCACGGACCAGCAAGCATTGCTCAAAAAAAAAAAAAAAAAAAAAAAAAAAAAAAAAAAAAAAAAAAAAAAAAAAAAAAAATCTTAGCTATTCTGGTGCAAAGAAAAAAAATATGCGGAATAAAAGTAGTTTATACTATTTTCTATATTTCGCGTATTTCGTGCATGTAACTACATGCTAAGTTGCACGAGTGTCACGAAAACTGGTCACTGATTTCTATATTTAGCTACAATTTCTCACCTCTGCGAATTTAAAGTGTGAAATTCCGTGCTATTCTCTATCTTGCTTTTTCTTTCCCTTAGGATATTCTGTCCTTAATTATCGCATATCTTTCTGTTACACGCATACTCACATGCATGTACACACCCATAACTACAAACGCTTATACAAGGATGCACATTCTATCTATCTATGTATGTATCAATTATATACAGTATATATATATATATTATATATATATATATATATATATATATATATATATATATATATATATATATATATATATATATATAACAAAAACACAACAACAATATGAAATGCAGCCGTTTCAAGTCCACTGCAGGGCAAAAGCATTAGATAAGTCCTCATTCACGTCAGGGGCTTGGCCAGTTTTCATCAACAAGCTGACCACTGCGGATTGACCACTACGGATTAGTGATGGTGGGAGACTTTTATCTGATCGCTCACAGCAAACAAAACTAGTATGTGGGGCCCCGACCAGTACAGCTTTGCTGATCGTAGCGATACTCAAACACTTTCACCACATTAAGGTATCCCCACTCAATAAGATATATATATATATATATATATATATATATATATATATATATATATATATATATATATATATATATATATATATTTATATATATGTGTGTGTGTGTGTGTGTGTGTGTGTGTGTATACTGCTAATGGCGCAGTACTGAATACATTTACCTTAGTAGCAATAGGTTTGAAGTTTGTTTCATGAACAAATTTAAACTCTTGGACACCTCCTCATATTTACATGGGCTTCTGTGGCCTAAGCAATGAAACAAGTACAAGCTAGTTTTAAATCGCCTGCGGTGTTTACGCAATGGCCATGGAGAAGGGCTTTGAGATAATCATTCAATTTCAATTGACTTACTCGGAAGTGTTACACTTTCTGGGGTCGCGTTCTTAAAGAGAAGCGGGTGTCTGTTTATGATAACCCCATTCACACTGAACCATTTGAATCATGGATGAAATTTATTTTGATGCAACCAGCTTTGAATATCTACGCTGAAGGTAGATATTGCGCAAGTCACTACTGTCTTGTTTAAACGGTATGCATAAATACCTTATATATGTTTACACGTGCGTGATCTTCGAAAAGGTTTCGTTTAAGAGGTGAAAGTATGAGTAGTTTATCAAATATGTAACCGTAAAGTTATGCAGAAATTATAGAAATATAAATTATTTACCTACTTTGGAGGATGAAAAATAATTAGTACACCAAAATGTATAAGGAAATTGTGGGAAATAGGAATACACATCTTTGAATAATTCTGCCATTTAAGTTAAAAGAATAAAAGGTGAACATTTGAAGACACCGATGAAAGACCGTAATGAACGGTAAAAGTAATCAATAATTGGATTCATTGCTGCTTTTTTCATTTCTTTTCTAAAAAGAATTAATTAATTGAACGAGGTCATTGCCGAAGAACTTAACCCAGTAACTTCTAACATCCACCTATTGTGTTGTTAATACTAAGCCTAAGCTGGCAAGTGACGTCATGGCAACACGACGTTATTCCTACGTCACTCATGCATGACGCCAGAATGAGAGAGAAAGACGCATTTATGTAGACAAATGGGTTAAAGTCACGTTGAGGATTAATAATAGCTCCATCTACAAAAAAAAAAAAAAAAAAAAATACTGAAATATTGGATATTGACATTAGATAGAATGGTGTTTATGTATACAGTTGGAATTAACCTTTACACAGCATTATGACTTACAATAGCGCATTAACTTTGTAAATACGTGTGTGTTCCTTAAAGTGCGTCTGTCGGACCCATTCATGTTAGTCACATTTTTCTGGCACAAATGTTAGAGGTGAAATGAGGGTTGTACTCCTTGTGTGCCCACTTGACATTAATTTTATTCTCTCTCTCTCTCTCTCTCTCTCTCTCTCTCTCTCTCTCTCTCTCTCTCTCTCTCTCGAGTTATAGTAGTAGGAATAAAAAGAAAGTGCTCTTTGCGATCCAGTATCTCATATACGATAAAAGAACAAAAAATGATTGCTAGTTACTAATGCTCATACTCTAATTGGAAAGTAAATGCATAAGTGAATAAATAAAGAAATTAAAGAAATAATGAAAAACTTCATTCAGAATAGAAAACCAAAGAAAAAGGGAACCAGGCAATTAGCCAAGGAGCTATACGAATACCTCATTGCGTGCGCGCGCGCACACACACACACACACACACACACACTTTAATATATGTATCCCGTTCTAAGTGCGGATACCTTAATATGATGAAAGGGCCTGAGTATTGCCATGATCAGTAAAGCTGTACAGGTCCTGGCCACCCATGGTAGGTTGGTTTGCTGTGAGCGATTAGACGAAATTCTCCCACCATCACCAATTCGCCCTGGCCAGCGTGGAGATGAAAGCTGGCCAAAACTCAGGCATGAATTAACATGTCTGAGGTCTTTGTCCTATATGTGGACTAAAAATGGCTGCATTCGTTATATATATATATATATATATATATATATATATATATATGTATATGTATATGTATATATATATATATATATATATATATATATATATATATATATATATATATATATATATATGTCTCTCTCTCTCTCTCTCTCTCTCTCTCTATATATATATATATATATACATATATATATATATATATATATATATATATACATTTATTATAAATGTGAGTATCTGTATCTCTGTTTGTGTAAGACTGTTTACATCTAGTCATCAATATGTAACAGCCATGGCGAAACTTGAGAGAAAAGCAAAACAATAATTTCCACCACGTTGAAGTTTTACTGCTGGATCAGGGATCATCCTCTGGTGTAGAAAAACTCACTAGCACATGTTATTTTATGAACCTACTTAGAAGGCCTTTAAGCATGAGTCAAACCTTCTCGTGTAACTTCCACGATGCCATTCCATTAATACCTGTTCCCCCTCATCTATCCAGCATTTTCTATGACTTCCTCTCCCTCTTACTTCCGATACTGTACCCCACGTGTTTCACACACACTCGTACATTGTAACGGTATTTTCTTTCTATTGCTTATTTCACTCTACATCTCTCTGTTAACAGAACCGTTTTAAACCTGTCTATTCTTGAATCCATCTGTTTCAATTTTTGTGACGTTCTTTCATTGAAGCTGTTGTTATAAAAGCTGTTGAAACAAAGTTAGTTGCATTCAGCTCTCTTATCAGTTACCTAACTAACAGCTCTACACATTGGTGACCACTGGAGTGTCCCGGTCTCTCCCGCCTTCCCCCTCACTGCTGTGTCTTACTGTTTGATGATGCCACACCCAGACACTACCTCTACTATCAATGCCACGCCCCTGAAAATATCGTCCTTCGCCAGCGGAGAAGCGTTCACCTGGTTCCAGTGTGCTGAAGTCCAGTTTCGCATTAAGGCCGTAACTCAGTTAAGCACCAAAGCAGATTACGTTCTCGCAGCAATCCCCGTGGACACTTTCTCAGAAATATCCGAATGTCTGTGCAAGTAAGGGAACACACCAATAATGTACGATGCCCTCAAATCATACCACATAGCAAAACTTTACAGCTCTCTCAACAACCGTTGGGGAACCAAAAGGCTTCGCTCGCTTTCAAGGAAATCACCTGCCACAGACGGCTCTCCTCATGAAGTGAATCTACTTCGTGCCCTTTGGGTATGGTACCTACTGGAGCCAGTACGCACTACCATCCCCAATGTCAACATTTTGCCCATTAAGGACCTGCTAACCAAAGTCGACCCCCTTATGGACGGCCACTTCACAACCTACAAGTCCTCCATCAATTCCTCCACTACTGACTTAGTTGACAAGTATTCAACATTGACCAAAGTTGATGTGAATGTGGTATGACACAGATGCCCACCCCGTGACATGCCGGAGCAGCGACGAAACCACCCACCACCCACCACTCGCTCACATCCCAAGCAACGTCCTCTACAGCCACCTAATTGATTGATTTGAAGTTCTCTTTACAGCCACTTACTGATGCCCATCGGCCAGAGCTATGTTACTACCATTCCAGATTCAGGGATGCTGCAAAGAAATGTGTGATTGGTTGTTAGTGGCCTAAAACTTGTAAGTAGGCCATCGCTTGTGGTGGTAGCCTCCCATGTCAATAACCTTTTCTTTTGGCATGAAGGTGGTACGGGTGTGCAATTTTTGGTAGAAACCAGGGGTTGCCATTCTCTTCTGCCAAGACCACTCTTCAGGACACGACGTAGTCTGTCTAAGTCTGACGACATCTGCCTGGTAGCTGCCAACAGATCTGCGATACTCACCCACTGTTCTGAAACCATCACATTATCGTCTAGAAGTGCAAAATATAATTGGATGTTTTTCATGATTGATGTCAATCTTCGGTGCGGACTTTCTCTCGCATTTCCAGCTTCCGGTTGATGTCGCGCATCATCGGTTAGTCAACTCGGAATCGTACTCCTCGACACCTTTTCAAACTGCTCCATCCGACCTCGCTGTCCACATCAGCATACTCATGGATACCTACGCCCACCACCTCACGTCGTACCAGAAAGTATTCTGTCCAGTACTTCGTTAAACGGTCCTGGTTCTCGTTAACACAGTATTCATCACCATATCAAGACAACAAGGCCCCCAGTGTTTGTTCGGACGTCTGGCACCAGATCGTTTGGCAGCCACTAAACAAACGTTCGCCAAAATGGAAGAAATGGGACTTTGCCAAAAGGCCTCAAACACATGGTCGTCACCCTTACACATCGTCCTGAAGAAAGATGGCTCTCTATGACCGTGGGGGGATTACAGGCGCCTGGACATGCAGACAGAAAAGGATCACTACTCACTCCCAAACATCGCCGACATGACCTCCTACCTGCACAGAACGAATATTTTCTCCACACTCAACCTCCTGAAGGGGTATAATCAGGTGTCCATGAACCAAAAAGACATTACCAAGACTGCCATCACCATCCCCTTTGGTACATACACCTTTAATTACTCCTATTTTGGCCTTCGTAATGCTGGGACCACTTTTCAACATTTCATGGAGGGCATCTTAGGAGGCCTTCCCTTCTGTGTATGCTGAGTGGACGACATACTTGTGTTCTCTTCCACCAAAAAGGAACACCTCCATCATCTACGTATCGTGCTTGATTGCCTACATCATTACATTTGGTGCCAACGTAGTATTGTTCTTAGGACACTGTATCACTCCTGAAGGAGTCCACACCCTCCCTCAGAAGGTAGCTGCCATTAAGAATTTCCCCATGCCCTTGACTGTCAAAGCACTACAAGAAATCTTGGGCATGATCAACTACTATAACTGTTTCCTGCTAGCTATTGCTGCCACTCTTGCCCTCTCTACGCCTCCCTCAAGGGCAAGCCAAAAGAACTGAAGTAGGATCCCCCTCAAGAGGCGTCCTTCTGCAACACCAAGAATGCCCTATCAATCACTGCTGCTCTCACTTTTTCTGTGCCACATGCACCTCTCCTTCTCTCCAACGATACCAGCGACTTTGCTAATGGTGCAGTATTCGATGAGGTGGTCAACTGCTCGCCCCACCCATTGACCTTCTTCAGTAGAAAACTGTCCAAGTTGGAATCCGGCTACTCTACCTTCGATTGTGGCACTTTTGCCACTTTTTGGAAGGTACGCCCTTTGTCCTTTTCATGGACCACATGCCTCTGGTGCACGCCTTCACTCAACAGTCAGACGTCTGGTCCGCCCGCCAATGACGACATCTGTTCGTCGTGGCTGAATACAATTGTACCCTTCAACACGTTTCTGGCAAAAGGAATACTGTTACAGATGACCTGTCAAAAAAAAAAAAAAAAACATTGGCTGCCATTCCCTTGGGATTGAATTACAACGCCTTGGCAGAAGTCCAATGAATGTAGGACATCCTACACATCCCTCCGTTGGGAAGATGTCGCTCTTGGGGACTCCAACATCACCCTTCTCTGTGACATCAGTATTGGTAGGACGTTGACCGTGGATACCTTCTCCCACGTGCCGACAGGTGTTTGATTTCATTCATGGCCTTTCACATCCTTCAGGCCGTTCTACTGCACAGGTATTGAAGGCAAAGTTCATTTGGCATGGTATTACGAAAAATGCTAGGGGTTGGGTCCGCCCCTGAATTCATGTCAAATTTCAAAAGTACATCGACACATGGATTTAGGAGTGGGCACCTTTCTTCAACCTCACCAGTGCTTTGCTCACATTTACGTGGATGTTGCAGTTCCCCTATCCACAGCACAAGGACATCGTACCAGTTTACCACCATCAACTGCTCCACTCGTTGGCCTGAAACCATTTCTATGAAAACTGCAACGCCCTCCTCGTGTACATCTTCCTTGCTATCAGGATGGATAGTAAGATTTGATATCCCTGAGCATATTACTTCTGGTAGGGATACCACTTTCCCTTTTTAATTGTGGACATTATTAAGGAATCTCCTTAGAATCACCCTACATCAGACAACTGCATACAACTCTGCTGCTAAGGGAATGGTTGAATGTTTTCAACGCACCCTCAAAGCAGCTTTGATGTTCTGCTGCAAGGACTCCAACTGGTTTACTTAGCTTTCCTAGTTACTTCTGGAACTAAGGACCACTCCTATGCACACCCTGGGTGTCTCGGCAGCTAAAATGGTGTATGGCAACCAGTTGGTCGTCCCTGCTGATTTTTTTTTTTTCGTCGACAAACTCGTCTGAAAATCTCCAACGCCTACGTCATGTTGTGGGAAAATTTACTCCATATTGCCAGACTTACAAGCCCCCAGCGAAGCAACGCATACCGACAGATTTACATAAGACATCGCATGTTTTCCTGCACAACGACACCAGAAAACCACCACTAATACCCCCTTACACAGGCTTCTCCATCGTATTACGCCGAACAACGAAGGCGTTCCTATTCAACATTTTTGGCAAAGAAGACTGGGTATCCATTGATTGCCTAAAATCTGCATATCTCCTGGAAGATGACCTGCCTACAGTTCAGGGTGCCCTATTTCACATGTATGTCATTTTTAAAGGGGGGGGGGAGCCTTATATGGCACATGCTTCACACACAATCGTACATTGTAACAGGATTTTCATTTTATTGTTTATCTCGCTCTATGTATCTCTGTTAACAGAACCAGTTTAAGCCTGTCTATTCTTGAATCGATTAGTTTGAGTTTTTGTGACCTTCTTTCATTGAAACTGTTGTTATAAAGGCTTGCTGTCTGTTGACATAAAGTTAATTGCATTCACCTCGCTTTTCAGTTAGTACTTAACTAACAGCTCTGTATAATACTATTGAGTTATTGAAAATTTTTAGCAACCTGTCGTCTTCTGATGTGACCACATTACTTCAAAACACTCTAACACCTTCAGTCACTCCTTTTTTCGGTATTTTATCATGCATTGCAGTTAATTGCGGAAATACTATATCTTTTAAGAACCCAATATCATTTTCTTCTACCTAAATTTTCATATTGACTCTCTTTCTTCTCTACAGTCCCAGTAAACTGCAGATTCAGATTTCCTCTAAAATTTTTACTCTCATTTTCTCACTCCTGTGCTACATGCACTAACTATCGGCTTATTCTCTTGCCACCTTCTATTTTATAAGTGAATCTATTAGACTTGTGCATTTTTACCCTTTTGTCCATGTCCTCAGTCAGCTTGACATTGCACACCAAACCTCAACCCTCTGCATCCTTTAACCACATAAGGCACAGCTGCTATTCATCTTCTCCAAATCCTTTCTTTTTCATATTGCTAAGTATCACAGCTTCCAACTTCATTTTTTCTTGATTATTTATTAGAATAATTATTTAGTATTTTACATCATAATCTTATCTTTACCTTTAAGCAACTAGAGTAGGGGATACGGTACTGACAACCATATGACTTTAGTTATTTGCTGATTTTAACACCATGCATGTTGTAAAACACTATTATTTTTCTTTTCAACATTTTTTCCACAGTGGAGTCTTATTTCTTTAAGTTTAAGAAGAAACCATCTGCAATTCACAAAAGCTCAAATCCCAACTGAATGATTACGTCACAGAATATTTGTATCACCAATAAGTTTTATTCCTTAGGGCACTATCATATGGCCTGCAATAGTTGCTACAACTCCGGTAGTTGTGTTCCCTTGCAGATGCTGTAGTGCCAGAAGGACATAGCACGTCTTCAGGGAGAAGGTGAAGGCTTCATGCCATTTTTGATGACCTCTCCAATAGCCGGAAAGATTTATGAGTGGCTAGCTACCAATGATGTCCATGCCTACCAAACATGAACAGAGTGCTGCGTCATTCATTCATGTCACCCATCTGATCATTTATTTGATGTTACAAGTATGAAATTATAATGAATTAGGAGGGTTTAATTGTAGAATTTACTTGTGAGGCAGTCCTTGCCATTCAGGAATCCATTTTGTCAGCTATTTTCCAAAGTGGACACCAGGTAAGCCCAATATGAAAAATAATCTAATTTTCTTGGTTGTTCTACAATACATATTTGTCCTTTATAAAATTATTTGTTCATAGATACAATTAAAGAAATATATGTGAAAAATATACTAACTCGTTATTACCTGTCTCTAAACTTGAGAACTATGGTTATAAGTATGTTAGCATTTATTTTCCTTCTACCAGTGTTTTACCCTTCAAATGCACGATAAGGGCAGCATTAGAATGAAATACTGTCTAATTCTGTCTTTTTACATGTGCCCCTTCCACTAAAGTCAGTCTTCCATGCACATTAGTCAACTAACATCAATTAGAAATCCGTACAAGTGTAGTTCACATAATTCTTAAACAGTCATCCTCTTTAGTTTATCCCCAACTTTCAATGACATTGAAGTTCTGGATCACATTCAACACATTATCCCCAAATATGGTCTGACCGATAAGCTGCTGTTTTTCCTTTTTTTTTTTTAGTGCCTTTTTTAGTTTGGTGGATTAAGTCATATGACCTTTTTTTCCTGGGAAAACGATTAAGTTTAGCCTTATCTACTAATGAGGTTAGGCAAGACCTGTCATACATTAAAACTATAAATTTCCCCAGTATTGTAGATCAGAATCCTTAACTTCTAATGGATTGTGACTGAGTTTTAAACACAACTGAAACATCATTAAAGGTAGCCTATGTCTACCAAACTGATTTTTTTCCTTTTCCATAGAAACCTGATGAAACACTGCACCTAGCAAGAGTATGAACAAACAACATTCCTTTGAGCTGCTCTGGTCTGATGGTACATGCAATATCATACATAAGAATTTACCAAATGTCCTCTCCTTTGCCAAATCAGACCCACATTTTCTCGAGTTTCATTGCTGTGAGAGAATGATATTTGCAGCTTTAGCCAGATGATTAGCTTCAGACAAAATGGTGCTAATGTATTTTTTGAATGCTAGAAGGACATCACATCCTTTCCTATGGGCTTTGAGCTCAGTGATCCCAGAGAATAATGCTTTTTTAACCCCGTGGTATTGACATCTGGGGAGTCTACATATAGTTGCTGTAGCCGTCACTTGTATAGGAAAGCTAGAACAGCAAGTCCGAAATTTACAAGTAGATTTTCTGTTTTAGTAGTCTCTCTATTAATAATGTAGATTACAGGTACAAAAAAAGTGACATGAAATAATTCTTTACATTAATCATGGTGATTCTCCTCTTGCTTTATCATATTAAAATGTGCTCTCTGAGTGGTATAAGTCCATAAACGTATTGTCGGTGATACTACAGTTTTTGATCAACAGCATCACCAATACTTAACTTTTTAAGGAGCGTTTTATAATTTAGGGTTTTGGTACACTGGTTGAACCTTACTTTAAACTACATTGCCAGTACATGTCTTAAATTTGATAGTTCCTCCTCTCCCTCATGAAAAAAGCATTGTATCTAAGGAGAGTCTGAGGGTCTTGATTTCTTTCCATGGTGATCTGTGTGTGGTGTACTGGGAGTCACTGTTCTCTTTTGTGTTATTTTCAATTTGGTATTATTAAACCAAGGTCTACAGCGGTTATGATATTTTACTTTATTTCAAATCAATGTAGTTTTTATGCATTTTCCATCACCTGACTTTGCTGGACTAAATGATATTGGTGTATTCTTTTGGAGGATTAATATCTTCAGTAGATTCCTGTTTTCTCTGAAATAACCTAAGGGGTGAAATTAGTGTTTCATCACTTTTGTTCTCTTGACAAAGGCAGCATTTAATCCAGTTACTTGGCAGCTTTGGTTTGGCATTCATGATAAGATACTATGAATGTAAGTAGAGCTGGCTGAGGGGTTATCATCTTACCCTCTTGCTCACTTTCATGTATGGATACAGATAGGTTTGAGCTGTTGCTCTACACCTAACCCAATCATGTAACCAATAACATTTAAATTTTGTACTATCTGTACACCATCTGGATAACATTACAGCACATGTCTTGGCTTGGCTCTTTGGCATTGGCCCATAATGTTAGTTCAGGTGTATCTATCTAATTTATTTGGGCTGATTAGATAACATTACTGAAAGTAGATTTGCAGTTTACCTGACATTGAACGACATGCTGAGTTTCACAGAAGTGTTCGTCACCAATGTGCCCTGGTAGTGAGCAACAAATGCTCTACTGGCTCTACTTCCATAGAATTTTCCTTGTCATATATGATTAGTCATTACCATGGCATTGAGCTTCATATGCAAAAAGCTACTGGTCTTTAGGTACCAAAACCTTCCATTTGCACCATTGCTGTCTGCAGATTCCCTTCCGACATAGGAAAAACTGTGTTGACTTGAACGCATGATCGGCTTTGTAGTTTGCAACCCTTTGGCACCTTATATAGACTGAACTATCTTATCCTCTTAGCCTTCTCTTAATTAGTAGCCTTTTATTAGGAGCATAAGTCGGATATAAATGGACAGAAATCGATGTTTTGATGGCTATGGCGGATTTTGTTGGGCTGGTAGCCATCTAGGAAAAATTATGGCCATAATGGAATTTTAGTGACTCACTTTAAAAAAAAAAAATAAATTGACGGACAGAGTATAGTTATATCAAATTTCATGCTAGTCTCTTCAAATGAGCGATTCGGGCCAAAGGGCCAAATCTCATTACGTTGCTCTTCTGTGCAGTGTTGGTTACTACATCCCAACACACACAAACACCCACATATACAATCTCTAACAGGCACAAGTATTATCCCACAAATACTTCCCAAAAATATTATCCCACAAATACTTCTTGATATCGAATTCACTTTGCCTTAGGATTATCTTGTACACATAGGTATATAATAACTGCATCTACGCCTGGCAGGATTCGAGCTTATGCCTTTGAATTTGGTACAGAAGTAGATAGCCAACTTATCCATTTGGTTGATGCTGATTGCTATATATTTTCCTGTCAAATTCTGGTTTTTGTATTTAAAATAAATATCAAAACCCCTCCACCATGATGGCCATTTACTAAGTTTATAATTCATGCTTATTCATGTTTGCGGAAATATTCTATTGGCAATGTAAGAGGACTATTGAAAAAGACAGTCTTCTGAAATGCTACATGCTACCAATAAGTGAAAAAGTACAAATACTTGCAGAATATTCTAATTAGCTCCGCAACACTCTTACCTTTTTATTGACAACGTCTGTTTAACAGTATACAACTCATTTAATACATTGCATGAATCTTGTTTGCAAATATTCTTCTGAGAACAGCTTTCCAGCGGTTTTTTTTTTAATTGCATAAAAAATGGGCATATTGAGGTCATCTTTAAAGAATTTTAGTGATCTATCTATTATGAGGAAAAGTTTTATTTCCTTCATTCTCCCATGTTTTGAATAAGATTTTCCTATATAATCCTAAACTTAGGGTCTATCAAATTCCTTAGCCCAGATCTGAATATTAAATTTTGGTGCCATCGTTCAGTTAGACTGTTAGTTCTTTATGCTTGTGGCATAAGGTTTTTCATAATGTTGACCATCCTTTTCATTAGGAAGTTCTCATCATCTACCATTCTATATGTAGTACAAGGTATGCAGCTAATTCTAACAGTCTTGCCTTCTCAATCATAAGGTTTATTACTACATAGTATTCTATAAATTTTATTCCAGCTATCACCAGATATTGGAATGATCTCCCTAATCTGGTAGTTGAATCAGTGGAACTTCAGAAATTCAAACTTGTTACTAATGCTTAGCTGTTAAACAGGTTGACCTGGATCTCATTTTATAGTTAATATATGACATATCATTTAACGGTACAGATTATCTTAATTCGGTTTACTATTTTTCTCTATTTCTCATTAATAGTTTATTTGTTGCTTCTCTATTCATTTTCCACAATAGTCTGCATTTCCTGTTGGAACCACCGGACTTGTATCGTTTTTCTTTTCATATTACTGTTGTAGGTTATCTAATAATAATAATAATAATAATAATAATAATAATAATAATAATAATAATAATAATAATAATAATAATAATAATAATAATAATAATAATAATAATAATAATAATAATAATAATAATAATAACATTCCGATTACCACTCCCCACTTCATTCAAGTTTTTGCTCTTTTTTTCTTACTTCCACCTAAACAGCACCTTCTCAATCTGGCTTTTAACCCCAATGTAAAAACATTTCTCCCTCTCTTCATGTTATGTTCTTCTTTTAGTGTACACTACCTTGCATATTGTATATACAGTATTGGATCTATCCTCATAAATTATCCAGATTGCGTCTTTACCAGTAATCAAGTTTGGGTTGGTTATTATAGATTTTAAATTTTCAAACAAAACTATTGAGTAATTGATAGATTATGATTAATTACCTGATGAATATTTAGGTACTTCTCGAAACTAAGTATCGTATAAAAAAAGTAATGAAAATAAATAGAATATCAATTAATAATCAAAATAAAATGATTAATTAGTTGAAGCACTTAGTATGATGATGATGATGATGATTATTATTATTATTATTATTATTATTATTATTATTATTATTATTATTAATTGCTAAGCTACAACCCAAGTTGGAAAAGCACAATGCTATGAGCCCTGGGGCTCCAACAGGGAAAATAGCCCAGTGAGGAAAGGAAACACGGAAAAATTAAATTTTCAAGAAGAGTAACAACATTAAAATTAATATCTCCTTTATAAACAATAAACACTTTATCAAAACAAGAGGAAGAGAAATAAGATAGAATAGTGTGCCTGAGTGTACCCTCAAGCAAGAGAAATCTAATCCAAGGCAGTGGAAGACCATGGTACAGAGGCTATGGCACTACCTAAGACTAAAGAACAATGGTTTAATTTTGGAGTGTGCTTCTCCTAGAAGAGCTGCTTACCATACCTAAAGTTTCCCTTCTACCCTTACCAAGAGGAAAGTGGCCACTGAACAATTACAGTGCAATAAGCCCTTGGGTGAAGAAGAATTGTTTGGTAATGAGTACAGAAGAGAATATGTAAAGAACATGCCAGACTATTCGGTGTGTGTAGGCAAAAGGGAAAATGAACCGTAACTAGAGAAAAGGATCCAATGTAATACTGTCTGGCCAGTCAAAAGACCCTAAGCTATACTGCTTTAAATCTTACAGAAGTGACTGGGTAAATGAATTTCATCAACTTGAAATAGAATAATGCTTTCTCGTGTGGCATTAAATCTTAGTAGAAATGAGGAAGTTGCTGAGAGAAAAGGTGTCAAGAGGATGGGTCAAATTGAAGTAAGAAATATGGGCATTTTATGACAAGGGCCACTTTATCAGTAGAGAAATTTACATGGAAATTACCTTTCATAGAATATCATATGGAAATTTCATTTACATTCATTTGGCATAATGGAGGGGCAGCCTACTGGAAACGTACCTCCCTAGCTATTAGTTGGACGGAATTTCGAGGCCCACTCAACCTCGATAGTTTCTAGTAGTGTTTGCAACTTCACCATCCTTGTGAAACACTCATGGGATTTGGGGGAGCCCAAAGGTCTACTTGTTGAGCCATCAGAATCCATTGCCTAGCACTCCCTGGTCCTAGCTTGATGGAGTGGAAGCTTGGGCGCTGTTCATATGCATATATGGTCACTCTCTAGGACATTGTCCTCTTGTCTCTGCCATTAAAGAGTAACCTTCAAAACCTTTAAAAACTTTAGATAGTAAATGGTATGATGAAAGATGATCTTCATCACTATAAGTAAACAATAGACTAAAGGGAATGGGGTTTTCAGCATTGCGAGAATTAAACTATGAAATGAATTTAGCAAAATACTTTATAGACATAAATGTTCCCATGACAATAAAATGAGAGTAATTAGAATGAATAAAATACTCATAGAAAAATTTTGTCGTTGATTTGATATAAATCTTATATGAATTGAGATCTGACACTAAAACGTTGTAAAAATTTCTAATAATTTTTTCAAGATATAAAGTGGTGATGGAAGTAATATTTGAATGATATGTATATATCATCATTTGTAGATGGTAATGTCAATAACCTAAATTTGCATTTATGCTTGAAATTATATTCTGTATTTTTAGATTACCATGTGTTTACGATATTTTCATGTTAGTAATAGTTATTAATATACTTTAGAAAAACATTTTTCATTGAACTAAATGATTATCTTTAATTTCACTAATCATCTCAAAGCCCCAACCAATATCTATATTTTAACCTAATCTTTAAACAAACACCCAATTTTCCCAATTTGAATTACTGGTTTTCTAAATTAACCAATGCAATAATAAATTACTTTAGAAAA
>NC_090731.1:104279411-104284411 GCF_036898095.1 Palaemon carinicauda | reverse complement strand
GGGTACTTACTTGTTGAATTGCCTGCTCATATGGTTAAAAGAAATCAAAATGAGTAAATTACCTGTTCACATAGTTAAAAGAAATCAAAGAAAGGGGCCATTTCAAACATAACTGAATTAACTTCTTAAGTAGTTAAATTTAAATTGAACCCCTGTTCTTGAAACAACTCTGGCTGCAATTTATATAGGAATGAAATAAATGAAAATTATATGGAAATGTTTACCAGATATACAAAAATTAATACTAATTATAACATAAATATTCAAAAACAACTTTCAGTGTACGAGAATCCGTGTCAACACCCATATATACTTAAAACCACATAAAAGTGGTATTTGCAAACAAATACCAGAATTACACAGTGTGCCTGAATTCTATTAGGCAATGTGTGTAATAAGAACTACTAAATTTCAGTCATTTCGCGTAATGCCTCGATATTTCAGTCATTTCGCGAAATCCCCAAATGAACCAGTCATTTCACGAATTGCCTAAAATTTTTAAGCATTTCGTGAAATGCCTGGTTACACAGTTTGCCTGTAACATATATATATATATATATATATATATATATATATATATATATATATATATATATATGTATATAAATTTTCTTACAAAGCTGGTCTAGTGTACAGTAAATAATTTATTCATGTATTTTATTTGTGCATTTAAAAGAATTAGTCAGCTATTAAGGTGAGTTCCTCTTATGTCGATATACGTTTTGTGTGTAAATTATGTAAGACTTTTGTCGATAATTTCATTGTATTTCTCATTCAAGTCAGTATATGTAAATTTACGTTATTTTTTAAGAACTAGTTTTTTATTCCACGTATTTTGTCACAAAGTCTGACGTAATCCGTATGATCCATATGAGATATAAACAAGGGCTTATGTAAACCTTTTTTATATTTTTATGAGGTATTGTGTCATTTTGTGAGAAAATACACAATTCTCATATTTGCCATGTGTTTTGGAAGGTTCTCGAAAATCTGTGTTAGATTTCATCTTTTTTAATTTCCAAGAACGCTAGGTGGGCAGAGCTAGCTAAGAGAGAGTTGCTGTGCAGCGAAGTTGATTCTCCTGTTCGATACGTGATAGTTGATAACTCTGACGTTGCAAGAAGCCAGCCCCTAAGCCACGAGACTAATCTATCAATAAATAATCCAGAAGTTACTAAGTTCATACAGCATATATGTGGCCCCAGGGATGCATAGCAGCACAGTAGCAGAAGAGAAGCAGCCTGTCCTGTGAACGAGCCAAAGTACTCCTCTCTCTCCCAAAGTGCCTATTGTGTGTCTTCTCCAAAGTGATTTTGTGCCCCAACATATATCGTGTGTAGTGTGTTAAAACGTTGCAACAAATTTGCCCGAAATTTTTAATTTATTGTGCTTTGGTGAGTGGTGGTATTGTGTAAATCTTTGTAACTGGCCCAGGGAGATTTATGTACAAATATGAAGTATATTTGTTTCGTTATCTGGTTAATTTCCTGTTAGCTAAATTCGTAAGTTTATCAGTTACTTTATGGAATTTCTTCGAGTGTTAAAGGTTATCTATATTCATTAAGTATCAAGCTTAAATGTTGGCGTAAAATTTAATTTCCAGTGAAACAAGTTATTGTATAATTTTCATAAGTATTTTTTTTTTGTCTTAGTCTAATGCAATATGCAGATTTAATATTTCGAGCCCAGTGGTTATATAATTTTCAGGGTGTAAACTTTCTTTTTGTCTTAATCTAAGTTTTGCTCAGATTTAATACTTCGAGTGATTTATTTCTTTATGTAAATTCTTTCAAGGTGTTGTAATTTTTACAGATTCGAAGTAAGAGGCTGTTTGAATATAGGAAATCTTGATAATAATTACACAGTTTTGTTTTGGGTGTACTTAAGAGACTTGGATATTCGTTGTTTTACTATTTTGCTCTTTAGGAGTTATATAACTATCTCAGAGCTCGGGTATTAATATTCTCAAATATAAAAGATTAATGTAAAAACAAACAGGTGAGTTTTGGAACTTGAGAGGTCGTGTAGCTTACCAGCCGTAATATATATAGTATTATATTTTAGTTACCAGACCGCGGGACTATATTTTAATAATATATATATGCATATATATATATATATATATATATATATATATATATATATATATATATATATATATGTGTGTGTGTGTGTGTGTGTGTGCGCGTATGTGTGGGTGTGGGCCTTTGTGTGTGTATTAATTAAAGGCACGAAAGAAAAAGTGAATGGACCTGATTTGAGTAGGCAATCTCGTCTTAGGGATCTCGTTCTGTAGAAACATGATATCCTTATTATCATTATCAGTCTGATGCTGTCACCAATCTCTGGTGAAAGTACCAAATTACTCGTATTTTTATTTTCACTTTTCCATATTTTATGTTCCCCACCTGTCAGTTGTCGTGATTTCTACATAAACATTCATATCTATCTATCTATCTATCTCTCTATCTATCTATATATCTATTCATTTACTTATTTTTGTGTGCATGTGCGTCAAATATATATATATATATATATATATATATATATATATATATATATATATATATATATGTATATATATATATGTATATATATATATATATATATATATATATATATATATATACATATATATACATATATATATATATATATATATATATATATATATATATATATATATATATATATATATTATTACGAACCTGGTCTAGTGTAGAATAAATACAGTCATTTATTAATGATTTTATTTATATTTTATTTGTGAGTTGAAGAGAGGTTAGCCAGCTCTTAAGATGGATTTTCTCGTGTAGATGTAAGTCTATTATGTAAATTACGTAAGACTTTCATCGTTAATTTTATTGTATTCCTTATTCAAGGCACATATGTAAATTTACGTTATTTGTAAGAAATAACTTTTTTATTTCACATATTTTTGTTGTTACAAAGTCTTACATAAACTGTTTGAGAATGTTATGTGATCATACGTAATAGGAACAGGGGCTTATGTGATGTTCTTCTATGAGATATTACATCATATTTGTGAGAGAATACGCAGTGTACCATGTGCTTTGGAAATTTCGTGAAGGATCTAATGATTGGATGTTATCTTTTTTTTTAATTTCATTTCGGGGACAAAGGGTGGTCGGAGCTAGCTGACTGAGAGAGCAGTCTGACGTGGCATAAGTACACGTTCGAGAGAGCAATACTTGGTAAGTCTGGCACCTTAGACGTCAGTTCTGGAATCATCTGGAAGTACCAACATCTCTTATAAAGGCGACCCCCATGGTAAGATAGGCAGACAGAGATTTCCAGCCTTAAGTTCTCCATCTCCCCTCTCTCTCACTCATGCATGTAGTTCAGAGTATTATTTCTAAAGTGTTCAGTACCTATAGTGTGTCCTCTCCAAAGTGATTTTGTGCCCCGTATATACCGTGTATAGTGAGTACTTATAAAAATTCTCTTACAGTTTTTGTAAACAGTCCTGTAGGAAGGTTAGGTATTTGTATTGTGATCTGGTTATCTATTTTTCATTGTGTCAAACTTAAAACTTGTATTCAGATTTAATTTCAAGAGAAACGAGTGATTATATAATTTTCATAAGTGTTATTTCTTTTTTCTTAATCTAAGGATTATTCAGATCTAACAATTAAAGTCAAGTCATTATATTATTTTTAGATCGTAACATTTTTGGCTTAATCAAAGTTTTGTTCAGACTTAATATTTCAAGTGATTTATTTTGTTATTATGTAAATTCTTTTCAAAGTGTTGTAATTTATATAGAATATGTTTATTTTTGTGGTGTGCGTATTATTTCAATCACCATTGTTTAGAATAGTTACGCTCATATCCTGTTAATGAACCATAGTAAGTTAATTCTTAAGAATAATTACCCAGTTTAGCTTTGAGTGTATATAAAAGACCTTTGGATGTTCAGTGTTTTATATAATGCTATCTTGGAGCTGTTTAACTATATCAGAGTTCGTGTATTAATATTTCAAAGTATATATGCATATATATATATATATATATATATGCATATATATATATATGCATATATATATATATATATATATATATATATATATATATATATATATGCATATATATGCATATATATATATATATATATATATATATATATATATATATATACAGTATGTGTATATATATATATATATATATATATATATATATATATATATATATATATATATATACAGTATGTATATATATATATATATATATATATATATATATATATATATATATATATATATATATATATATATATATATATGCATATATATGTATATATATACATATATTTATATATATATTCCCATATAAGTATATAATTGTATAAAAAGAACTTGTTTAATCTTAATAACAACAACTTATAGAGGCATATATGTCTCATGGTAGCTTCCCAAACATGTTTAGGTCAACAGAAAAAAAAAAAGATTACAGTTATTATTATTGACACTTAACAACCAAACATCTAGGTTAGATATACATTAGTTCTACTTCAATTCTAAACGTAAAGTTTAATATGGCCAAAAAACTTTCGTTATTTTTCCTTTATTTTGATAACAACAGCTGGTTGAATACGGGAAAAATGGATAATATATTCGTGTCGATACTAATGTGAACGAAAGAAAAAGGTAAAGAAAAGTTATGGATGCTAAATGGGGAAGACACGAAAAAGAATTGTAATGGTTGTTGGAATGGAAATGAGAAATAACAAAGATTTTATTGTATAAAATAGTTCCAAAAAGTAACACAATCATTCTTCACATTAATATAAAGTATATAGCCAACTGTACAGTTTGATATGGAGAACTTGAGCGTGGCCTTGACTCTCCATCCTCAGGGGTCAAACCCCAAAAAGACAGTTCTTTTTTAATCTAGTAATGTATGACAATAATTTAGGGTATGATGCCTTTTTTATTTTTTTTAGTGAGAGCGCTTATTTTCTTGATCACAAATCGTCAAAT
>NC_090731.1:104274411-104276911 GCF_036898095.1 Palaemon carinicauda | reverse complement strand
TGTAATTAATTTTTCAAGTTATTTCTATACGAAGCTTTTGCAATTGTCTGTCTTTTTACATTAACCGAAAATTTATTTTGTTGGCCATTGACAAAATCTATATCATCTCCAAAGGTTGGAATATTATAGGCAATTGTTTAAACTATATCAATAAAATAGGTTTATGCTAAAACTAATTTGGAGAGAGAGAGAGAGAGAGAGAGAGAGAGAGAGAGAGAGAGAGAGAGAGAGAGAGAGAGAGAGAGAGAGAGCTGTTCATGATTATTCACCTGTACAAAAGTCGGTTGGAGAGCAAAAACACAGTTGTGCCCCGACAAACACACCTGCAAAACACCTGTCAAGTGGTTAATATAACGAAGATGAATTCCTAGTTGTATCAGAGCCGAGTTTAGGCAAAGGTCTGTGACACGGGCAACCTCAATACTCTTATCTAGCCCAGGCCTGAAAGGAAAGCAGGAGATAAAGGGAAGTGATGAATAATGATAAACAAAGAATATTAAAGGTAATCCGGATCAAGGGAGATGCAGCCAACACAAAGACGGGCATAAGAAGACAAAGGAATATAGAACGAAAAGAAAAAAAGAAAACGAAAAAAATAAAAGTTTGCGAGATGTATGGCCCCGGGGGTTTAAGAGGCTGCGCCTGGAGTTAAGTTGACCAGAGGGCATAACGATTGCGTTGGTATGAGTTACTGGCCCCCAGGGATTGCTGAGGGCATCGCCTGGATAAGATGGGAGGGAGAAGGAGAGGAAGAAGCAGAAGAAAAAATAAGAAAGGTCACAGCGAAGGGGAAATAAGCAACTCGACTCAACGAAATTGCATCGCTTCTGTTGTTTGGAAGCCATGAAGAAATCATGAACAACAGAAGGTAATGAAGTTTTCAGTATACATTGTAATGTGGAAAACAAAATAAATCAAGTGGAATAGAGAGCAAAATACCAACAAGGACTGGCTTTGTTCCTCGCAGATGACCTAAATGGAAAGACAGGAAAAGAGAGAGGGGGAGGGGTTGGGGTGTAATCACAGTACCAGGTACAATTTGCCCCTGGGGTATGATAATCTAACGAGGCGTGTATGATATTTCAGCGGCCAGATGCGCAATGGTGGACGCAAGGTTCGAGATCTTTCCCACGCTCTATACGTCTAAATGAGCTCTTAATTGGAGGAGATAATATTCAAGATTTTTTTTCCAAACATCATCGTCCTTTCGCTGAATTATGCCGTTATTCAAACAGATAATGGGTGGTAGGAATTCTAATGCTCATGTCAGTAAATCGCGGCATAAATTATAATTACTTTAGATTCATCTTTTTCATATTGACCGGCATATCACTAATATACTTTAGCCTAGTATAGAAGTTATGAAGCCCTTTGGATATCTATAAATCTATATATGTTTTAATTATTCGTATATAACTTAGTTACATATCACCATTATACAAAGAAAGAAAGAATTTCCTCCGCATTAAATCCTGTTCTTATTACCCAGATACTGTGATGACACAAGGTTAGCTAAAATTGACAAAATCTATAACGACCAAAATTTATTATTTTTTTTTTTCTTTCTGAGAAAGAAGGCTGAAATAGGCAACATATAATGACACGCGATTTCCTTAACATTCTTTTGGTTGATTTTAAGTAAGTGTTTGGCAGCAGAATATCAAAGCAAGTAATGTTTTTTATCGTTACTGAAAACTACCGTAACTTATAACTAATAAAGTTGCTGACATGGAAATTTCTCCAACTACTAAGTAGGGCTAACACGATGATATTAATACCTCTGCAGAAATTAGTTGCCT
Organism: Palaemon carinicauda; assembly: GCF_036898095.1. Classification (NCBI taxonomy): domain Eukaryota; kingdom Metazoa; phylum Arthropoda; class Malacostraca; order Decapoda; family Palaemonidae; genus Palaemon; species Palaemon carinicauda. The sequence continues at coordinate 104,275,112 of NC_090731.1, read as the reverse complement.
ATTCTCCCTATGGGAAACAATAATGCTTGTTGGTATTTTTGTAAAATAAAATTCTTGCTGCCGCTAATCGACAAACTTCAAGGAAAACAGTTAGAAAATTAATTTCGATGCTTCTTGTCAAATCGTTTATTTTTCTTAGGATTTTTGCATTGAAATAGAAAATCATGTATATTTCATTCATATATTTAATTATAAATTTTATTATAATTATATTTTATGATTCTTAAATATTTTCATCAATTAATTCATTTGTATACACACACTCACACACACACACACACACACACACACATATATATATATATATATATATATATATATATATATATATATATATATGTATATATATAAACATATATATATATATATATATATATATATATATATATATATATATATATATATATTTATATATATATATTTATATATGCTGCCTATATATGTATATATATATATATATATATATATATATATATATATATATATATATATATATACATACATATATATATATATATATATATATATATATATATATATATTACACATACATTCACACACACACATATATATATATATATTTATTTATATATATACACATATATATGTATATTTATATATTTATATATATACATATATATATATAAATATGTATATATATGTATATATATACATACATATATATATATATATATATATAT
>NC_090731.1:104261911-104269411 GCF_036898095.1 Palaemon carinicauda | reverse complement strand
TCTTCCTTCGCACTAAAAAGAACCTGAATAATTATGCCTGTTTTTCTCACCGGTAACGGTGTCGATTTTGAACATAAAATTTCCTGTTGCATTGAGCTTTTGTATATAAAGGAGAGTGTTCTATAATAAACTCACTCAGTTGCTTTCATCCTGTCTTTGAGTCACAACCTTCCCTCGGCCCGTCACATTGGTGACCCCAGAAGTCGACTCGCTCCTCCCGCCTTCCAACCGCCCTCGCCCCTCCATCGTTGGTACTATGGCGGACTGTACGGAAGTTAATGCTGCGGCCTCCCCATTGAAATTGTCATCATTCGTCAGCGGAGAGGGGTTTGCTTGGTTTCAGCGCGCAGAAGTCGAGTTTCGCATTAAGGGCGTGACTCGCTCAACTACCAAAGCAGATTATGTTCACGCAGCAATACCCGAGGACACCTTCCCGGAAATATCCGACTGGCTTTATGACGCCCTTAAAACATACCCTCTGCAGCAGAACTCGCCGTCGCCAGCCACCCGTATAGCAAAGCTTTTTCAGCTCTCGCAACAACCATTGGGGGACCAAAGGGCTTCGTTTGCCCTCAGGGAAATGACCAGTATCACTTGCCTGCAACCTGCCGCAGATGGCTCTCCTCGGGAGGTGAACCTACTTCGTGCCCTTTGGATACGCCGTTTACCCGGACCTATACGTGCTGCCATACTCGATGTCAATAGTTTACCCATAAAGGACTTGATGACCAAAGCCGACGCCCTTATGGACAGCCACTTCAAGACCTCCATCAATGCCTTCACCCCTGACGAAGAGGACGCCTATTCAACGTCAACCGAAGCTTACGTGAATGCCGTAGGACATACACACCTACCCCGTGACGTGCCGAAGTGCCGACAAAGACACCCCCCCACCACATACTACCTCCCATCTGCCGCAGTTTTGCTACTTCCACTTCAGATTTGGGGCAACCGCGAAGAAATGTGCCAAGGCTTGTCAATGGCCAAAAAAACGTGTAAATAGGCCATCACTCGTGGCGATGGCCTCCCGTGTTTCTAATCTTTTCCTTTTACATGATGCAGGAACGGGCATGCGATTTTTGGTAGACACGGGTGCTTGTCGTTCTCTTTTGCCAAGGGAACTCTTCAGAACACGACGTAGTCTGTCTACGTCTGCCGATGTCCGCTTGGTAGCTGCCAACGGATCTGCGATACCCACCAATGGTTACGAGAACCTCACATTATCGTTTGGAAACGGTAAATTTAATTGGAAGTTTCTCATTGCTGACGTCACATTGCCAATCCTCGGTGCGGATTTCCTCTCTCATTTCCACCATCTGGTTGATGTCCCCCACCAACGATTGGTCAACGCAGACTCGTACTTGTCGACACCTCTTCATCCCGCCCCCTCCAACCTCGCTCTCCACGTCAGCGCACCCACAGATGCCTATGCCCACCTCCTCACGTCGTACCTGGAAGTTTTCCGTCCTGAAGTTCACCAAACGCCCATGGCTCCTGCCAAGAATGGTATTTATCACCATGTCAAGACGACGGGACCCCAGTCTTCGCAAAATTCAGACGTCTGGCACCGGAAGGATTGGCAGCTGCCAAACAGACGTTCGCCGAAATGAAGGAAATGAGCCTTTGCCAAAAGGCCTCCAGCCCATGGTCGTCACCCTTACACATCGTTCTGAAGAAAGACGGCGCTATCCGTCCGTGCGGGGATTACAGGCGCCTGAACATGCAAACAGAACCGGATCACTACCCCCTCCCAAACATTGCTGACGTGACCTCCTACCTGCACAAAGCGAAGGTTTTCTCTACGCTCGACCTCCTGAAGGGGTATTATCAGGTGCCAATGAACCCAGAAGACATCCCCAAGACCGCCATCACCTCTACATTTGGTACATACACCTTCAATTACTCCTGTTTTGGCCTTCGTGATGCTGGGGCCACGTTTCAACGTCTCATGGATGGCATCTTAGGGGACCTCACCTTCTGTGTAGGTTATGTGGATGACATACTTGTGTTGTCCTCCTCAAAAGAGGAACACCTCCGTCACCTGCGCATTGTGCTCGACCGCTTGCAACATAACGGCCTTGTAGTTCGGTACGACAAGACTACCTTTGGCCCCAACGAAGTGTCATTCTTAGGGCACCGCATCACTCTTGATGGAGCCCATCCTCTCCCTGAAAGGTAGCAGCCATTCAGGACTTCCACAAGCCCTAGACCGTCAAAGCTCTGCAGGAATTCTTGGGCATGTACAACTATTATCACCGTTTTCTGCCAGCGATTGCCGCCACTCTTGGTCCCCTCTACGCCTCTCTCAAGGACAAGCCAAAGGACCTGAAGTGGGGTCCCCTTCAAGAAGCGGCCTTCTGCAATGCAAAGAAGGCCCTATCAACCCCTGTGGCTCTCACTTTTCCTATCCCACATGCCCCTCTCCTTCTCTCCACCAATGCCAGCAACATCGCTATTGGTGCAGTACTTGAACAGGTGGTCAATGGCTCGCCCCGCCCATTGGCCTTCTTCAGCAGAAAACTGTCCAAGGCAGAATCGGGTTATTCTACCTTCGATCGCGAATTGCTGGCAGTGCACTTGGCTGTCCGTCACTTTTGCCATTTCTTAAAAGGTACGCCCTTCGTCATTCGCACAGACCACATGCCTCTGGTGCATGTCTTTACTCGACAGTCAGATGCCTGGTCCGCCCGTCAACGCCGACATCTCTCCGCCGTGGCTGAATACAATTGCACCCTTCAATACGTCCCTGGGGAAATGAATCCCGTTGCCCATGACCTGTCAAGAAACACGTTGGCTGCTGTTCAACCAGGATTGGATTATAACACCCTGGCTAAAGCCCAACGACAGGATCCAGAATATCAAGCATGTAGGACATCCTGCACGTCCCTCCGTTGGGAAGACTTCCCCCTCGACAACTCCAACATCACCCTCCTCTGTGACGTCAGTACTGGTAGACCACGACCTTGGAATCCTGCTCCCATGCGCCGGCAGGTGTTTGATTTCTTTCACGGCCTTTCACATCCCTCGAGCCGTTCTACTGCACAGCTGCTGAAGATGAAGTTCATTTGGCACGGCATGTCTAAGGATGCTAAGGATTGGGTCCGCGCCTGTACTTTTTGCCAAACTTCCAAAGTACATTGACGCACAGATTTAGGAGTGGGCACCTTTCCTCAACCTCAGCGTCGTTGTGCCTACATTCACGTCGAAGTTGTAGGCCCCCTACTGACATCACAAGGACATCGTTACCTGTTTACCGTCATCGACCGCTCCACTCGATGGCCTGAAGCCATTCCCATGGAAACTGCAACGTCCTCCTCATGTACATCTGCCTTACTCTTAGGATGGATTGCAAGATTTGGTATCCCCGAGCATATTACTTCTGACAGGGGTACCACTCCTGGGTATCACCCTACATCAGACAACGGCCTACAACCCCGCTGCCAATGGAATGGTTGAACGTTTTCATCGCACCCTCAAAACAGCTTTGATGTCCCGCTACAAGGATTCCAACTGGTTTACTCAGCTTCCCTGGGTCCTCCTGGGACTAAGGACCACTCCTAAAGACGCCCTCGACGTCTCGGCAGCTGAAATGGTGTATGGCGACCCGTTGGTTGTCCCTGCCAAATTTTTTCCTTCTACAGCCTCCTCCGATAATCCCCAGCGCATACGTCACATCGTGGGAAAATTTACTCCATGCCGCCAGACTTACAAGCCCCCAGCGAAGCATCACATACCGACAGACTTGCACTCTAAAACGCACGTCTTCCTGTGCAACGACACTAGCAAGCCACTGCTAACGCCCCCTTACACGGGCCCTTTCCTCGTGATCCGACGCAGTCCGAAAGCATTCCTACTAAACATTCGTGGCAAAGAAGACTGGGTCTCCATTGATCGTCTAAAACCTGCTTATCTCCTGCCAGATGACCCGCCTACAGTTCGCCTCTCTAGATCAGGGCACACTATTTAACATGTATAGTATGTCATTTTTATGGGGGGAGCCATGTACCAACCTTGTGTCACACGATCGTACATAGTTCATTTTGTGTATATATTATGCTTGTATCTTTGCTCTTCCCTCGCACTAAAATGAACCTGAATAAACATGCCTGTTTTTTTCACAGGTAACGGCGTCGGTTTTGAACATGTAATTTCCTGTTGCATTGAGCTTTTTTATATAAAGGAGAGTGTTCTATAATAAACTCACTCAGTTGCTTTCATCCTGTCTTTGAGTCACAACCTTCTCTCGGCCCGTCACAAAGTTATGAAAATTACAAGGTTGAGCATGCTAAGTATTCCACAATTGATAGTGAGGCCGAAAAAGCCATGAATTCAGGGAGTGGCTATGGTGTAAGAATTACTCATAGAATTATTAATGAAATCTCTACTGGGGCAAAAAAGAAGTGCCATATGCCCATCAAAAAGAGAGATAGATCTCTTATAACAACAGAAGATGAAGAAAGGCAATGTTGGATGGAACACTTTAGTGAAGTCATGAATAGGAGATATTAAGGGAATAATCTAATTGATATACATGTAGTTGAGGAAGACCTTGATGTGCCCATGAATGAATTCAGTGCGTTTGAAGTTGAAGTTATCATTAAAAAACTTAAGAGATGAAAGCCCTTGGATATGATGGAATAACTGCTAGAAGATTTGGCCGAAAAAGGAAGTGACCCCAAGAATATTTACAAGATTATTTTGTGGAATGTGGCATGAAGAGGAAAAACCTAATCATTGGGTGCTAGGAGTGTTGGTAAAGATGGCAACAAAAGGAGATCTGAGTGATTACAATAATTATAGAGGCATCATCCATACGTCAGTTGTCATGAAAATATATGATATACTCATTCTGAAGAGACAAGAGAGAAAGATTGATGAAAAGTTGAGAGATGAACAAGCAGGATTTCGAAAAGTTAGAAGTTTTACTGACCAAATTTCTATTCTAAGACAAGTTGTACAGCAATGTTTAGAATATTGAAATCCACATTTGATGGGATTTGTGGATTATGAAAAAGCCTTGACAGTGTGCACCATCTAACTTTGTGGAGAGTCCTGCATTATCATGGAGTTCCTCTTAAATATTTGAATTTGATTAAGTCTATTTAGGAGCAGAGCAACTACAAAGTTAATGTAGGAGTCCTATCAAACGAATTTCCAGTGAACAGTGGAGTACTCCAAGGGAATGTGTTGCCACCTATTTTGATTATCCTCCTCATGGATTTTGTAATACATATAACAGTTGGGGAGGGCGTATAAGTATTGGACGGGATTGGTAACTGGAAATTAGCAAACTTAGAGTATGCTGATGGCGCTGTCTTTATTAGCAAAACGCTACAGGACTTGCTAAGCTTGCTTACCAGTGTCCATGAAATATCACATGACGTTGTGCTCAAGATAAATAGAAGAAAGATAGAGATCATGAGAATGGAATATGCAATGGAAAACGAAAAATCATTGGTAGGAGAAAGGATTAATGAAATGTAATCCTTTGAATATTTAGGAACTGTGATATCTTGGGAACTGGAGTTTGATGAAAGATTGAAAAAAGCAAACCAGATAATTAGCAGGTTAAGTAAAATCTGGAAATCAAATCGCCTGAAATTACATATAAAAATTTGACTATATATCAGCTTAGTGAGTTTGGTGTTACTATATGGACATGAATCATGGTATGGCAATGAAAAAATTCACATAGATTTAGTAAACTTGAGAACAAAGCCCTCAGAAGAATATTAGGAGTTAAATTGATGTACAGGATTAGAAATGAAACTTTAATAGAGATTACTCGTGTGCCATGTGAGGATATGATGAGGGGTAGATGGAGATGGTTTGGGCATGCTCTTCGGACTCCCCAAGAGAGATTAGTTCACCAAACGTTTAGCTGGTCTCCACAAGGCACTAGAAGAGTTGGAAGTCCCAGGCCTACATGGCTGAGGACTATGAAGTGGGAAATAGGAGAAGATGAATGGAGAATTATTTACTCAAAGGCCCAATATAGAGATGACTAGTGAAATCTGAGGCCCATTGTATCAATAGGCGTAGGAGGATATGATGATGATGACTACTTATTTCACTTTAATCTAAATAGAGCCTATCATGTTGATTTTTTTTCAAAGCATAGGCAATATTTAGATTTTAGCTGGTTAGAGGAGGTGGGAAAAAATGTTCTTCATTTATAATGTCTTGTCTTTTGGTAGATCTAGCGCTGGTGATATTTTTTCCAAGCTAACCAGGAAAGTGGAATATTGGTTGTCACAAGGTTTGAAAATAACCATGTATTTAAACGACAGATTATGTAGGAAACAAAGAATTTCTTTTGGCTTTCGTGGTGAGTTCTTATACAAGATAAAGTTACTAGATTCTGTATTTTTGATAGCAGAAGAGAAAGGCCTATGGTCACTATAGGTTTGGATTGTGACATGAAAGTTGGTGTTCTTTGAATAGCAGAGGACAGAGTAACTAGGCTATTACAGACGATAAGTGAAACTATTAGAAAAAAAGGAAGAGTTAAGTTTTTGTACTGATGTAGATTTATAGCCAGCTTTATTAGTCAAATAATATTTATGATGCCTGTAGTAAAGGAAGCTGGAACGCTCTAGTGTTTCTAGATGAAAAGGTTGTAAATGAGTAGCATTTTTGGCAAATGAATATTGAAAAAATGAACGACAGAGGAGCAACTCAACAGGAATCACAGTCGTGTAATTATATTTAATTTTCTGATGTTTCTGATTCGGGCTCGGGTGGATATTTGATCCCTGCTGCAAATGAGTCGTCCTGTGACTCCGGTTATGATCCAGAACGGACTGAGTGTAGTCAGATAATAGTTTTGTAAAAATATTTAGTAAAGATATCCAAAAGGATTGCTAATCTTCGTGTAAATAAAAAAAATCTTTTGAGCAATGATATTTAGATTAAGCTTTGTACTTTTTATCAGAAATTCACTGATTTACCAATAACAAGAAAGGTATTAATGATTTTACTGATCTCAATGGTTTTTTGAGATTTAACAAGCTCAGTGCTTTGAAGTGTAATGACTTTCAGGTGAAAGATGATCATTTAGTTGTCAAAATTAGGAGTAAAACATCACTGTATGTCAGGTGACGAGATTTTAATGAGTAGGGGTCAGACATCAGCTTGTCCTTATGACATGTTTATTAGATAAATAGAACTAAAGTGTTAGATTTAGATAGTGACATGTATATTTTAGACCTATCTCAGGGAGCAAACGTCGGGGTGCTTTAATAGTTACACTACTAGTAGGGGGTCAGTGATTAAGAGGCGTAAATTAGTTGTACCGGATTTAAACTTGAGTTTTCATTCTTTCAGATCCAGCGTCGCCAGTATAGCTGCAAATTCAGGAGTTAATGATGGCTGCTGGAGGCGACACGGTCGCTGGGAAAGTGAAAGTAGCAAGGATGGTTATGTAGCGGATTCCTTGCCAAGTAGATTGTCATTTTCACAGAAATTAGGTTTATAGCTTAGATGGCATTGCATTGTATT
>NC_090731.1:104229411-104256911 GCF_036898095.1 Palaemon carinicauda | reverse complement strand
TTTTTTTTTTTTTTTTTTTTCGGGGCGGGGGACCTTGCCAGGCCCCTTAATATATATATATATATATATATATATATATATATATATATATATATATATATATATATATATATATATATATATATATATATTTATAATCATATATACGATAAATGTTTCACATTTATACATGTTTTTTCAAATATAAATGAACTATATATTCTACTATCTTAATATCTGTATTCTCTGTTATAACTAGGGATCAGAGACCCAAGGAGGACCTTAATCAAAGATAATAGCCTATTGCCGGCCTGGGAATCCAACCTTAGTCTAGGAAATTGGTACGGCAGTGTCATAGCATTTAGCCACAAAATGCTCTGTCACTGTCGTATAAGTTCCCTGGACCAGAGTTCCCAGAGTTCGATTTCACGGCTGTCCAGAGGCTATATCTTTGAATTGATTCCCCCTTCGGTCTCTGATCACGAGGTATTAGAGAGAATCCATATATTAAGGTAGTACAATATATGGCTTATTTGAATATATATATATATATATATATATATATATATACACACACACATATATATATATATATATATATATATATATATATATACATACATATATATATTCATATTTATATATATATGTATATATATACATATATATATATATATATATATATATATATATATATATATATATATATATATATATATATATATATATATATATATATGTATATATACATATATATATTCATATTTATATATATATGTATATATATATATATATATATATATATATATATATATATATATATATATATATATATATATATATATATATACTGTGCTAGGTGGTCTATCTCAGCAATCCATGTTTGTCAACGGTTATATAAGCGGACGAGTAACGAGAACTTTAGGTGTGGAAGAAATCCTTCCCTAAATTTCATTGAAGTCACTAACAGCAGGGTAACGGATTGGGTTTAACGCGATAGACAAGCTGTCTCTTCGACTTCTACTCCTGATGTCTGGTGGATGATCTTACTAGAATTAATATGGACAGGCAGGGGTCACTTGCCTTAGTTAGATTACCACTGCACATCATAATGAACTGTCTATCATTTGAAGAATCTATCCAATGAATCCTCTATGGATATAGTCAGTCTTTGGAAAGAGAGAATGACAAAATGGCTCCCAGTCCCTGGTGTAGGTGGGTGCTAGGAATTCCCGGTTTATAAATACTAAAGAAAAATTGATAATTGGCAATTGTAATGTTAGAACCATGAATCCCATCTTGAAGTTACAGCAAATGGAGAATGAATTTATAAAAATAGTTTGGATATCTTGCTTCTAAATGAAACTCCTTGAAAGGGGATTCGTAAGGATATTTTAGACTAAGGCAATTTATATATATATATACATATATATATATATATATATATATATATATATATATATATATATATATATATATATATATGTATATATATATATATATATATATATATACATATATATATATATATATATATATGTATATATATATATACATATATATATATATATATATATATATATATATATATATATATATATATATATATATATATATATATATATTCCGGAAGGGCAAATGGAGTTTTTTTATTTATCTTAAGCCGTTCATGAATGGCAAAGGCTAGAAAAAGGGACATTGCTCTATCAAGCAGGACAATGCCCTAGAGACTGATCATATATACAGATGATCAGTGCTTAAGCCCCCTCTTCATCCAAGCTAGGACCAAAGAGGGCCAGGTAATGGCTGCCGAAGACTAATTCCTAATCCTGAGCTGACAAAGATGGTGAGGTTACAGCGATCAAAGAATCTAACGAGTTTTGGTAGGACTCAAACCCAAATCTGGCGTTCACCCGTCATGGATGTTACCGCATCGGCTGCCTTAACCCATGGAAGAGAAGGATGACACGTAGAGCAAGAAAGGCATGAATGGAGTAGACTGTTGCTGTCAATGTTTAAATCAAAGCAGTGAAATATGAGTGTTATAGTTTGCTATGGACCACCTAATAATTACCCTGAGAAAAAGAAAATATAAATTGTATGAAAAACTGTAGAGTGTAATACAGGAGATCCCAAAAAGAGATATGAAAATTGTGATTGGTCACCTCAATACTAAATTTGGAAAGAATAATCAAGGTATAGAGAATGTGATAGGTATTTGTGTGTGATACTGCCACATACATCCATGCGATAAATGGAATGGAGGGTGACAAGTTAAACTAGTAGGTTCTTTAAAATCTTGTATAATGAAGATAAACGGACATGTGACAAGCAACGGGAAGCAGGTCCATGCTTGTCGATACAGTGACCACTGAACAACGAATGACTACTATGTGCACATGGCGGAAAGAAAAGCAGTGTTGACACATATAATTACATTGTTGCCACGATGTATAATGAAAAAGTGGTCTTACAGTATATGTAATGAAAAGATAAATGGAAATAAATATCATTCTTCTACAAAATAATAATAAAGTAAATATACATGAATGTTCATAAACTGTACGTAATGTAAATAATATACAGCATAATATTAGATACCTATACACCTCCCTCCCCCTTTACGCTCGTAGCAGTGTCTTGAGCGGAACGGTAATTTCTCTGAGCTAGTCGAGGTGAATGACGAGGGAAATTGGAGGGTTCGGATAATGGCTCTCTTTCCTGGCCAGAACAAGAGGACACAGGGTCTTGGGGAGAGGTGTCATCACTTATATTAGCCACTGGGCGTAAATGTCGTCGGTTTCGAAACCATACACGACCACTTGGAAGGCGTACTTCATACTTTCTGAACATTTCACGGCCCATCACGATACCAATCTTGTCCCATCAAAGTGTCGTTGCATCCTGTATCCTGACTCGTTGGCAGATGGTGAGCTTGGGTAGATGGCGGGCATGAGAGTTGTAAAGGCTCACAGCCTGGTCGGTTTGGGCAGCAGTGTGGCGGTCGTAATCTTCGGTCTTAGTTTGCCACTCCTCTTTGAATGATCTGGGGTGGGCTGGAACACAAGTGCGGAGAGGATGGCCATAGAGAATCTGTGCAGGGGAGCGTCCAGCAGGGTTCAGTGTATTCCGAAGCTCCATCAGTCCTCTATCAAAGGTTTCACAATCTATGTTCCCGGATGGGGCGGTCTTGAGGATGAGGTGTTTAACAGCTTTCACGGCAGCTTCTGCGTGTCCATTAGACTGAGGGTAATGTGGCGATGTAATGATGTGATGAACTCCCCAGCGGTCAGCAAATTGCTTGAAGTCGTGGCTGGAAAATGGGGGTCCTCCATCAGTTCGTAAGCGGAGTGGAACACCAACCTCGCGGAAGAAAACGCAGAACATTCTTGTAACCCTGGCTGTAGTTGTGCCACGTCCACAGGGAACAACCACAGGCCAGCCTGAAAGTCTATCAGCAATAACATGGAAGGATTTTCCTGCTATGTGGAAGAAGTCAGCCGACACACTTTCAAAGGGCCGGGATGGGTGGTTGACGCACATGTAAGGTTCCTGCTGCTGACTAGGGAGAAGCTGTTGGCAGGCCTCACATCTTTCTACTTTACTCTTAATATCTGCATTGATGCCTGGCCAGAATACTGTCTGCATTGCACGGCGTCGAGTAGTTTCAATCCCTTGGTGACTGTCGTGGAGTCGATCCAAGGTGCGTTGACGGAGGGCTGCAGGGATGACGATTCAGGGTCCATACAATACCAACTCTCCATCCGCGTAAAGGTTATCACGCCGCTTCCAATATGGGAGGGCGGAAGCGTGGAGATCATAGCGGTTGGTGGGAAAGCCGTTGGATACGTAGTGAACGAGATGACTGTAATCTTGATCCTCAGATGCGGCCATGCGGATTTCTTGTAGAGACTTATCCTCTTCGATGATGGGTCCTGTTGCCTGGTCGTCAGTAGAAGTGGCGGAGCTGGCAACGATATGCCTGACATGTGCAGTCAAAGTAGTGTATTCTTCTTCATCTTCAGGTGTGGGGCGACTGGTTAGGGAGCGAGATAGGGCGTCTGGTACGCAAAGTTGTTTCCCTGCGCGCCATACTGCAGTGAAGATGTAGGGGGCCACTTTCATCTTGAGACGTTGAAGGCGTGGATTCTCAATAGCATCCAGAGTGTAGTGATTGAGAATCGGTATCAAGGGACGATGATCAGTCATTAAGGGGAAATGCTGAAGTCCGGACAAGTATAGGCGGCACTTAGCTATAGCCCAAGTGACTGCAAGTAGCTCCAGCTCTATGGTGGCGTAATGAGTCTCAGTATCCATAAGGAAATGAGAGCCACACTAGACGAAACGCATCTGACCTTGGCCGTTATCTTGAAGTAGGGCATAGCCGAGACCATATAGGCATGAGGCATCTGTTTGTAGAACTACAGGCGAGGCAGGATTGAAGGGTGCTAGGACAGGAGGTGAAGTCAGAGCTGTCTTGACTTTCCTAAATGCTCGCTCATGGTCGGGTGTCCAGACGAATGAGCGTTTGGGGCTCATAAGTGGGCGTAGGGGCTGTGCTGCTGCTGCGATGTCTGGAGTGAAGGCGGCAAGTTGATTGACAAGACCCATAAACGACCTGACATCTGTCACGTTAGATGGTGTAGGAAAGTCCCATATAGCTGATACCTTGTCAGGGTCTGCTGCAATACCATCGGATGATAATACATAACCGCAAAAGTTAACTTTAGAGGCGGCTACAGTGAACTTGTCCTTGTTGAGGGTGATGCTATATTGATGGTATCTGGTCAGCATCTGGTGCACGTGTTGTAGGTAGGAAGGGAGATCCTCGTCGGAAAGGAGGATATCATCTACAACCTTCACCAGTTGGGAAAACCTTGTAGTGCCATATCTCCACGGAGGCAGTATGCATCACCTGTTGCTGAAAATCGCATTGGGCCGCGACAGTGCTGGAATCTTCCATACGGAGTTATAAACGTAGTCAGGTGGCGATCCTCTTCTGCCAATTCCATTTGCCAATAGCCATGCAGGGCATCCGCTGTGGTGAAGTACTTTGCAGTAGGAGAGATGTTGCGGACAGCATCATGGGGTATTGGTGATGGGTGTGTAGGGCGGGCTACCTGAGAATTTAGATGGGTGTGATCCACAGTGATGCGCACACCTTTGTCCTTGGGTACCAAGACCATGGGATAGCACCATTCAGAGGGTTTGTCGCCTGCTGGTCTGATGATTCCTTGTTGCACCAAGGAGTCAAGTTCTTCTTTCACTTGATCCCTGAGAGCAAACGGAATGGGCCTGGGCGTATGGACAGCGAAGGGTGTAGCGCCAGGTTTCAGGTGAATCCTCACTGGAGGGCCTGCCATTTTCTTTAGTGGCTGGGTTTGTAGATCCTTCTTGGATATGAGGATGTCGCTGAAGTGCCGAAGAAAATAGTCCTTAATAGCTGCGGGTGACGTCATGGCGGATGCAGGAAACTGAGCGCATCTTTTGACATGTGTTACCTTGAGGATAGGCTTTGGGAAGTCCGGTGACACTATGGCAAGGGCTCGGCAATCTTCACGAGAGAGGAGGGGATTCTGGATATCCTCATGAACATGTATGGTCGCTGAGAAAGACTTGTTGCCAAGACGAAGTTTTGCCTGGAAGTATCCTACAGCCGGTGTCATGGGGGATCCATCTGCTGTCACGACGTCTGTCATGGGTGGAGGTTCAAGGCTTGTCCGAGGTATGCAGAGTGCATCCAAATGTATGGTGCCAATCACTGTGATGTCTGCTCCTGTATCGGGGATTAGCTGGATATGTGATGATATATCGCCAAATGACAGAGAGACAGTGACTGGTGTGGGGGACTCACTACCCGAGTTATCACCCACGAAACGGCAGCTGGTGTTTGACTTAGTAGTCGGAGGTAAAGCTGTATTACCCAGTCTGACTTTTCTTGGTAGACATACACATCTTCTCAAAATGTCCCTGTTTCTTGCAGCTATTGCACTGATCTTCCTTAGCGGGGCATTTCTGAGTGCGGGGCCAATGACCTGTTCGTCCACAGTTATTGCACGATGCACCAGTGGCTGGGCATTGTCCGGAATCGTGTTTGCGAGAGCAATATTGACAAGGGTCACTGTTATGAGACTGGTGAGAACGTTGATCAGGAGATCGATGAGAAGTCCTCTTCTGTAGACACTGGTTCTTCTTGTATGTAGATACTACGTTGACTTGGCTAGGAGAAGATGCAATGGCTGATGCAGTTGCACGTGTAGATTCGTAAGAGCGGCAACATGTCACAAACTCTGCGAGGGTAGATGAAGGTTGGAGGGGGATAAGGCGTTGTATTAACTCTTCGTCTCTCACACCCATCAAAATTGCCATCTGCAATTGCCGTTCAGTGCAAGAGATGGGGTTGCCAGTGCACAAGTCCACTTCATCAGCGAGATCCTTGAGGCGTGCGTAGTAGTCTGCAAATGATTCTCCGACAGCCTGTTTACAGGGCAACAATTCCCTGCGTCGGAAGGCTTCATTTCTAAGGCTGCGAAAGTGCTTCTGCAGTGTATCCAACACCTCTGTAAGGGAAAGTGATGTGTTGAGAGGGATGCCCAGTGTATGTGTAAGCAGGCGCTGGCCATCCAGGGAGATGCAGGTTCTCAGGTGAATCAGCTGGGATGTTTGATGTAATTTATCAAGTCCAACTAATGCTGCATAATCCTCAAAACGGAGTCTCCATTGGCGAAACGCTTGATATGTTGCATCTTGTTGCAAGAGAGGTGGGGGATGGACCGTAGGCTTGCTAGTAGTTGTAGGTGTATGCACTGAGAAGCCAGGGGTTGGGGGAACAGGTGTAACAGGAGGTGCAATTATGGGGTTAGGTTGCTGGGGTTGCGATGCCGCAATCTGTCTTGATAGCAAGGAGAAAAGGGACATGAACCACTGGTTGTCTTCCTGTCTTGATTGCTCCATCTGTAGTCTGAAGGTCTGCTCCTCTTGTCGTCACCGGTCTTGTTCTTGCATGCTGGAAGTCTGTAGAAAATGGATGAGATGAAGTATATCATTATTGTGGTCTCCTGACCTATTGGGAGTCAGGGGAGGAGGGAGAGGGGTGCTGGTATCTTCATCAGCGGTGGGGAGGTGCAAAGGTACTTCGTCTGTCGTCAGACCCTCTGTTTGATCCTCTGCCTGATCCTCTGTCTGATCCTCTGTCTGATCCATTAAATTAATTAGCTGTTCCTCTTGCTGAGCCATATTGAGTTTGGTGTCGTAAGAGAGCTTGAAATCTGTAGAGAGACAGAAAAATATCCAAATCGCTGTATATGAGCGAAAGAAAGCACTTTGGATAGTTAAAAATTACAATGTTTGTCAGTGAGCTTGTGAAATAAGCGGCAGTTGGGTGAGATGAGTGAGTGTGCGTTGTGATCAGAGGGGAGGCGGGTGGGGTGAGCGTGCCTCTGGGTGAGAGCCTCGGGCCTCAGTCACCATCAATGCATGAAGGAGGGAGGACGGGTGGTGGGGCTGCTGAGAAAAATGGCGCTGCAGTTCAAATGTCCTAAAAAAATTGTTGGCAAGGACACTAAAATAATACAACACAGCACTGTAACACACTGACACTCTAACCCTGCACTGCACAAACACTGTATCGTTCTTAAGAGCCACTGTAGTTAAAATCTTGAGTCACTGTAGGGGATCCAATGTGTGATACGAGAAGTAAACAGCAATGGCGGTCGTCGTCTTGGAATCCATAACGTCCGGTTACTCACTGCGCCATGTGTGTGATACTGCCACATACATCAATGCGATAAATGGAATGGAGGGTGACAAGTTAAACTAGTAGGTTCTTTAAAATCTTGTATAATGAAGATAAACGGAAATAAATGTGACAAGCAACGGGAAGCAGGTCCATGCTTGTCGATACAGTGACCACTGAACAACGACTAACTACTATATGCACATGGCGGAAAGAAAAGCAGTGTTGACACATATTACATTGTTGCCACGATGCATAATGAAAAAGTGGTCTTACAGTATTTGTAATGAAAAGATAAATGGAAATAAATATAATTCTTCTACAAAATAATAATAAAGTAAATATACATTAATGTTCATAAACTGTACGTAATGTACTGTAAATAATATTTAGCACAATATTAGATATCTATACAGTGTTGAGGGTTTTGGTGAAGTTTCAAATGGAAATGAGACATGTTTTATAAGTTTTTGTTCGACAAACAATATTGTTATTGGAGGTGATTTTCTCCAGCACAGGGACATTCACAAATATACATGAACTTCACCATATGGCAGTTACAAAAATCAAATAGATAACATAGCCATTAATAAAAAGAGAAAGAGAACTCTGAGAAATATAAGAAGCTATAAATGTGCAGATGTTGGTAGTGATCACCAACTCCACATTGCCACACTGAAATTAAAACTGTAAGCACTCAACAGAAATGTAGAGAGTACTTTGGTTAGGTACAAATAAGCTTCTAAAAGAGGATCAGAGAGAAAGATTTGCAAATGAATGTAAGAATCGATTTGCAGTCTTAGAGACTTTTAGAGACCAAGAGCTGGCAATTAATGAAGAAGGGTGTGGTATCAAGAACATATCTCAGACAGTTGGTAGTGAAGTTTTGGGACATGCAGTTAAAAGGAGAAAGCCATGGATATCAAATGATAATTGGGATACTATAAAAAGGAGACAAAGGCAGAAATTGATTGCTGAAAGTTTTTGAGGAAGTAATAGAAATTATAAGGCAGAGCGTGCTAAGTATTACATTAGTGATAGTGAGGTAAAAAAAAGCCATGGATTCAGGGAGTGGCTATGGGGTAACAATTGCTCATAGAATTAATAGGGAAATCTCTACTGGGGGAAGAAGCATATACCCATCAAAAAGAGAGATGGATCCGATATAACAACAGAAGATGAGGAAAGACAACGTTGGATGGAACACTTTAGAGAGGCGATGAATAGAAGATATGAAGAGAATAATTTAATTGATCTGCTTAAAGCTGAGGAAGACTTTGGTGTGCCATGAATGAATTCAGTATGTTCGAAGTCGAAGTATCATTGAACAACTCTAAAGATCGAAAGCCCTTAGGTACGATGGAGAAATTGGTGAGATGATATTGGCCAAAAGGAAGTGACTCCTAGAATACTGACATGATTGTTTTGCAGAATGTGGTGTAAAGCGGTAAAACCTTATGAATGGGAGCTAGGAGTGTTGGTTTAAATGGCAAAACAAGGAGATATGACTGATTGCAATAATTACAGAGGCACCACACTTACATCTGTTGTCATGAAAATATAGGATAAGCTTATTCTAAAGAGACCAGAGAGAAAGATTGATAAAAAGCTGAGAGATGAACAAGCAATATTTAGAAAAGGTAGAAGTTGTAATGACCACAATTTCATTCAAACACATGTTGACAGCAATATGTAGAATATAAAAATCCACTTTTGATTGCTTTTGAGGACTATGAAAAGCCTTTGATAATATGCACTGGCCAATTTTGGGGAGAGTCCTGTGTTATCATTGAGTTCCTCTCAAATATGTAGATTTTATTAAGTCTGTTTATGATCATAGCAAGTGCAAAGTTCATGTTAGTGGAGTCATATCAAATGAATTTTCAGTCAACAGTGGAGTACTCCAAGGGAATGTGTTGTCATCTATGTTGTTTATCCTCCGCATGTATTTTGTAATGTATAGAACGGTTGAAGATAGTAGAGAAGGATTGGACTGGATTGGTAATAGGAAATTAGCTGACCTAGAGTATGCTGATGATGCTGTCTTTGTTAGCAGATCACCACAGGATTTGCAATGCTTGCTTGCCAGAATGCTTGAAATATCACAGGAGGTTGGGCACAAGATAACTAAATGAAAGACAGGGATGATGAGAATGGATTAAGTAATGGAAGATGAAAAATCACTGGAAGGAAGTAGGATTAATGAGGTAGAATTAATTAGAAATTTAGGAACTACGATCTCTAATACAGGGTTTTTAGAATTTGAGTTTAATGAAAGATTCAAAAAAGCAAATCAGACAATGGCTAGTTTGAGTAAAATTTGGAAATCAAATCACCTGAAATTACATATAAAACAGGCTATATATAAGTTCAATGAGATCAGTGTTACTATATGGACACGAGTCGTGGTATGACAATGAAACAATATCCAACAGATTTTGTAGATTTGAGAACAAAGTCTTCAGATGAATATTGGGAATTAAGTCTCAGACCAGGATTAGAAATGAAACTATAAGATATGCCATAAAAACGGTTTTTAAACAATGAATGCTTACTATAATCATAAAAAGTCATAAATGGACATTGTACAAATGAAATATTACTTTGAAAATTATACTGGCAGGTCAATGATAGACTTAGCATTAACTAATTAGAGAAATCTATTTAACGATGAAAAGATTATTACTTTTACGTCGTGTGACTTGGATCACAGACTAGTTATTGTGAAATTAATGCTAAGAAAGCGGAAAGTTAGAAGAGCCCAGGCTGTAACAAGATTTTTAGTTGAAAACTTCAAGAAAGGGGAATGCCTTGGAGATTATAAAAAAGGAATTGATATTGATAATTGGTCAAAATTTAAGAATATCATCATAAGAATGGCAACAGATACTGTGTTGTGCAAAACCACTTACGGAAGAAGATGCAAGCAAACAACTTAGTGGACTGAAGAACTACAATGGGCAGTTAAAGAGAAAAAAAAATCAGAGTCCGAAAAGGGATGAAGAGACACCAGGCTGAAGACAGGGGCAATTATAACACATCAAGTCAGGAAGTCGAAAGGGTAAAAGAAATTGCTAAACAAGAATAATTTGAGTATATAAGGAAATGATCTGGAAAACGATTTTGATGGTGCAAAGAAGCTTGTATACCATATGGGAAAAAATTAAAGGAAAGAGTCACAACCTCCATCGTGTGCAGTTAAAGATGAGAATGGACAAAACTTACTTACAGAGCCAAGGGACATTGAGCTTCGGTGGACGAATCATTTTGAGAGTCTCCTTAACACTTCTGGTCAAGATGTTGTAAAAATTTAAGTTAACTACTAAGTGAATGATAGTAATGAGCCTGACTTAACGATAGATGAACTCAATAATGCTCTGAAATAGATAAAAAATTGTAAAGCTCCTGGAGAAGATGGCATATCTGCTATACTAATAAAGATTTTGGGAGATGCAGGAACTTTTTGGTTCCTTAAACTTTGTGTTAGACTCTGGAATGGCGGGGAAAATCCAGATAACTGGGAACTCGATATTATATGTCTTATATACAAAAAAAGGGGACAAGATAAACTGCTCAAATTATCAGGTATAGCTTTGATGCCTCATGTCCTAAAAGTTTATGAAAGAATGCTGCAAAGTAGTCTTAGAGAATGCGTAGAACAAATACGGTTGAATAACTAAGGACTTAATATTCACCCCTAAATTTATAATTGAAAATCCTTGAGAGTGGGATAAAGAAAAAGCTTTTTATAGATTATCAAGGATGAAATTATGAAAGTACTAGATGATGATTACTACAAAATACACCCTAAATTAAAAGGAGCAATACATGGTATATATAAAAACAAAAGATGCCGAGTCAAGAGTAAGACAAGGAAGTGAGTGGTCCATACTATAATTTATGATATACATAGATAAGTACATGCGTGTAATGCATGGAGAAGATGAGAGGACAATTACTCTTACTTACGCGGATAATAAAGGTGTATTACCTGATGCATAAGAAGACCTTTAAACATCGATGATAAAATGGAATGATATTCTAACAGCAAAAGGTAGGAAAATAAAAGAAAAAAAATAAAAAAGTAATGGTAGTGTCAAGAACACCAGATAAAATAGGTATCTCTCTGGAAGACCATACATTAAAACAATGCAGAGAGCTTAAAAATCTTGGAGTAATTTTCAATGAAGGAAAGGACGTCGAAAATTAAAATAGACCACCGAATAACGAAATTTAATGATAACTTGACAATGATGTTCGTACTTTTGAAAGACCGCTATAAACCTAGAGGAGTAAAAATACTTATAAGTACATCAATATTGAGCCCAATTTTATTTTACGGTCATGAATCATGGGCCCTTCCAAGTAGAACGAAAAACAAATTGCAAGCAGTAGAAATGAGAGTTTTAAAGGAGTCACAAAACTTGTTAGATTTAGATATTATGACATCAGAAATTATTTGGGTATTATTAGCATATTAGATTTGATAGAAAGGGGCCAGCTACGTTGGTATGGACACCTTAAAAAAATGGAAGATCACAGATACCAAACAATTTCTAAAATGGCTACCTGATGGTAGAACGCCCGTTGTAAGACCAAGAATTAGATGAAGGGACAACATTTAGGTGACAATTGGGAAACGATGATCATATGTTCAAGAGATTGAGGGACAACAAGTGTATTTGCCCCACGTGGGATGGAGAAGATTCAGCAAACTGGGACATGACGATTGACAAGCTTTTGTCTTACCTGGCGTCTGGTGAGATGAGATGATGAAATAAGTAATTGTGTGTTTCTCGTATTATGCATTTTCAGCTTACACGTGTATATAGATATATGTATACACACACACACACACACACACACACATATATATATATATATATATGTATATATGCATGTATATATACATACATATGTATGTATATATATATATATATATATACACACACACATATATATATATATATATGTATATATATATATATTTAAAGTTATACACACATGTATATATATATATATATATTTATATATATACAGTATATATATATATATATATGTGTGTGTGTGTGTGTGTATATATATATATGGAGCTGTTACCAAGTTGTAGAATGATCTTCCTAATCGGGTAGTTGAATCGGTAGAACTTCTAAAGTTCAAAGTTGGAGCAAATGTTTTTATGTTGACCAGGGTGACATGAGTCTTTTTATAGTTTATATATGACATATCTGTTTTTGACGTTGTTAATAGTTTATATAGGACATATCTGTTTTGACGTTGTTACTATTTTTAGAATGATTTATTGTTAATTTATTCTCATCATTTATGTATTTTCTTATTTCCTTTCCTTACTGGGATATTTTTCCCTGTTGAAGCTCTTGGGCTTATAGCATCTTGCTTTTACAACTAGGGTTGTAGCTTGTCTAGTAATAATAATAATAATAATAATAATAATAATAATAATAATAATAATATTAAGGAAATTTGCCGATATAGATTAGCATAGAACGACCATAAACA
Source organism: Palaemon carinicauda (assembly GCF_036898095.1). Lineage (NCBI taxonomy): Eukaryota > Metazoa > Arthropoda > Malacostraca > Decapoda > Palaemonidae > Palaemon > Palaemon carinicauda. Next base: position 104,243,677 of record NC_090731.1, on the reverse strand, counting down.
GACGATGGAATGACGTTTGAGACCGTCGTCTCATATGCAGTGGACTAGTTACAGCTGTTGATGTATAAACATATATATATATGGATAAATATCAACATATATATATATATATATATGTATATATATATATATATATATATGTATGTATATATATACATATATATATATATATATATTTAATTTCAAAATCATACAAATATATCTATCTATCTATCTATCTATCTATCTATCTATCTATCTATATATATATATATATATATATATATTTATATATATATGTATATAAATAAATATATATAAATGTCAATTGTATACGCACATATCTATATAAATCTATGCATTTATATATATATGTATATATATAAATATAAATATATATATATATATATATATATGTATACAAAAATAGAGAGATTGATGGATAGACATCCATTTTGTATCATGTTTACATATAGAGTATATATATATATAAATTATATATATATATATATATGATATATATATATAAATATATATATATATATATATATGTATATATACTGTATATATATATATATATATATATATGATATATATATATCAAAGTTTGCAGGTAGATAATAAGATAGATAAATAGACAGATAAATGGATACACAGCACAAAATGCACGTGAAATTACGGAAACTTCGGTGAGAAGACAACCAATTTCGAACTTATGTGATAGACTGTGATTCAAGAAGGAAAATAATTTAAAAACTTTAGCAAAGATTAACACAAATCCATGGTGATAATCATTCAAGAAAATCCTTTTAACACGAATAAATCCTCACTTTATGATGTTCTTCGTATCTGTGACCGAAATCAGATAGAAGGAATCTAACAGCATTTTAGTGCTATTCCTTTATATTTGAAGTATAAAAGACATAAAAAAGGTATCATTGTAAATTACAATCAGAGGTATGAGGAGGAACTGCTTAGTTTTATTGTCTCAGCACTTCTCTTCAATAGATCACCAGTAGGTTTGATGAAACTAACTTGAAATTTATTTTACAATAAACATACCTCAAAAAAAAAAAAAAAAAAAAAAAAAATAAAGATGAGTATTCAAGTGTTTCAGGCTATTATGGGAAAACCTTGGTGGTACAGTCCGTGATCCTTTACAACTCTATATAATTATCGTTGGAAATGGATACTGAAGTGTAAAGATAATGTAGGTTTGGTAACACGGCATATCACAAGTGCTTCGTTATAATGCCAGATGTAAAGGTTATTCAGGACGTTTACGTTATGTAGAAAAAAGTTATTGTATTGTATCTGGTTATGAAATATTGATATCACGTGTACATTCGTGCTGATGAACATTTATATTAGAGAGAGAGAGAGAGAGAGAGAGAGAGAGAGAGAGAGAGAGAGAGAATGTTCATAGAAACTGGGACACTTTCCTGAAAAAGTTAATTAATTGAGCTTTTTTGGGGAAAAGCCCTTCACATTCTTTATCTAGAACAGATTCTTTAATTAAGCACAACATGATGAGGGATGTGCCCCGGGGAAATTTTCCCATTTAAGGGGTAAAGATTTGGGTTAAGGGTCATCAAGTGTAAGTTTAACTTCTTTAAAGATATTGTTCAGTATTCTAAGCTACACGCAATGATATTATCAGAACACCAAAATAAGGAACTATAAGTAACTTAATAGCATCCTAATTTTCACATTTAAATGAAAATATATTACGGCTGAGTTTTAAGATATACCTCACTAACAATTCACAATCAGTTCTCTTTACCATTGCTTTGCTTGATTTGTTAATATGGGTAAAATTCTGAAGTATTATTACTTTTTTTTTTTTTTTTTATCAAAGATTAGTTTTCCGTACTTACATCTGAAACATAAAATTGTATCCTTGGGCACCTTGCATTTACAGTATAGGTGCACTAGTCCTTTGTCACAGCAGTCATATGGAACCTTGTAAACTTTACATATAAAGTACTTGGCCATTCGGGTTCCTTCCGTAGATAAAGTCTCATATTTCGCCAACACATTCAACAATTTGTGATGCTGAAGAAAAAATATTCACTCATGTTTTATTTGAGTGTCCTAGTCGATATGATACAATGTCACACCCAGTTATTACATGAAAAGCGAGCATTGCTTCCAGAACTGGCTGTTCAAATCCAACTGTGATTACAATTTCATGAGTTGGTATATCTTTTAAAATACCTGCTTTTAACACGAAATTTTCATACTCCATTTCATCGAAGTAATCTATCATTAGAATGGTAATGCCCGTATCAAGTGCTGCTTCTATTGTGTTTGGCAGCTGAATGAATATAAGGGCAGAGATAGTCTTGTATCTGCTTCTTAGTGGTTTGATCTAAACTGACTTGCATATATCTCAGGGTTACTTGTTTTCACTTCCAATTATAATCCACCAGCACTAATAAGACTTTCAGCTTAGCGCTGCCCGTATTTCATCAGATAAAAAATCATAAAGGTTCATTTAATTCTCTGATAGAGCTTACAAGTCATTCCAGTTAGAAGTAATGGAACATCCCTACATGCAACAAGACAACGAATACATCGACATTTTTTCCTCTAGTACCATTTTTGATGGAAGAATCCCTATCCTTCTAGGAATAAAATGTGTCTTCAATTTTGTCGAAATTCTGACCAAGTTTGGGAACATGACTTACAAGTCTGTCGGTGTAATCCCCAAATATCTTTGTTTCACTGGGTTTTACAAATATCACAAACAAGGCGTGGCCATCAATCATGAGCTATCTCAATTTCTGTTGGACAGTTTACATTCTTGGTCAGAAACTCAAGTCCTGCCTTGTTCCTTGACCAGAAGGACTCATTTTATTCTAATATACTGATAGGAACATCAACAACTTTATGGATCAGAATTTTGTCTATATTACTGGTCTGCCTTCTTGATACGCAGCAATTTTTGACCTCAGCCATGTCGTCCTGATGGAAGGTTCCTTTAGGCAGCTTTCTAAGGGATATTTGGCTACAGTGATACTCCCAGAGAATTAACCACAGGTTCCCAGAATTCTAACTCCTAGCGTGAGTATCCTGAATATAACTTTTAAGGATATCGCATAATATCAGGGGACGTATTTCTTGATACGACACATGGCAATCTTCACCACGAATAGATTTTACGCTTTGAGGGGGAAGAGTGGCAAAAATGAAGGGGAGCCATTATCGAGGTTACCTGGTGGATCCCCTCCCAGTATTACTACGGCGTATTTATTCCTTTTAACGTATCCATTTAAGCACGGTGTTCTCCCACGTTGGTCTCGGTATTGTTACTGTTTTGAAGGAATATTACCATGCAATCTGCAGCATCTTTATCCTCTGGAAAGTTGAGTATTGAATCTTTCCTGTGTATAATTTTTGGCTCCCTTATCACAGTTAAATTAACATGTTTAGGTGTGTTAAGCGGAGCACTGCCATCACCGGAGGCGGCCATTTTAGGACCGCTGTCGTACGCCATAAATGCTTTATTTAGTTAATAGTACGACGTTCCCGGTATTTAGCTATAAAGAAATTCTAGCTAGTTAGGCAAAATTATACTAGTGAAGATAAGATTTACACATGTAATATTTCCTCTTCCGAATAAACATTTCTATTGTATACGATAGGGCCTAGGTGGTACTAGCGTATCCAAGATCCCGAATCGAGTTAGGAGGCTAGACTAATGCGTTTTAGTATACTTTAGTTACGTTATCCCCCGTTTAACCTTGAGTATCATTTTATTAATTCGGTTGGAGATATAAATATCTCCTAGAATTACTAGCATAATTCGATACGCTTCTCCTTTACAGAAATGAGGATAAACCCTTCATCCCTCCTGAGTGCTGCCAGCCCAGGCTACAACCCTATCTTCTGTCATCGCCATCGAGTAGCGTACTCTGGCTTGACTGGGATAGTGTTTTCTGTCGATCTTCTTTGCCGGCATGTATCCTGGCTTTGAAATACGACAGTAACTCAGGGTATTCTGTTTTGATGCCGACAGCGTTACCGATGGGGGAATAGTCATTCCCCTGCCTGTAACACCAGTCGACATAGAAGTTCGGCTTCCCTAGTCCACAACTAAAAGTGGGTAATATAATTCTCCCTCAGGCTAGGGAATCGTTATTCCTCTGCCGCCCAAGACGGCGCCGGTATAGGAAACTATCTTTCCTTGATTTGCAGCCGAAAGTAGGAGGCATACCTGCTGCCACCTTTCTCTGTAAAATATAAGACCCTTTCCCTTCCCCTTCTGTCCTTTAATGACGGCTTAGCTGTCACGATTCCTGTGGCCGGTACTCTACAATCACCCTGCTCGTCGCGCTGACTGGGTTACCGGCCGGGCTCCTACAAAGGCGGTTAGGTTGCCGCTTCAACCATCTCCGTAACGGAAGCAAAGCTCCGGGAAAGGTTGAGCTGCCCTGACGACTACCGGTGGGAAACCCATTACACTTTTGAGTATTCTTCAGTCCTCCCTTTGACTGCCATCCACAAACCCTGTAACCGGCAGTACAGCCGGCAACAGAAATTGTGGCTGGATGAAAGTTAGAATCAATGTATTCCTCCCCTTCCATTTGAAATCTCATTCTAGAAAGAAAGCAATAGAGACAGTAGTCCCTACACCCCTAATTATTGTACGAAACTATAATAATATGGTAGTCCTTCTTTCCATGCTTTCTCTCTCTCTGTCGGCTAGTGACGCCAGGTACTAGCCTAACCCGGTAGCATACCGGCAAAACAACAGTATAAGACAATACAGTAGTCAGTATTCCTGCAGTATAACAATACAGCAGTCAGAAAACTACAGTATGTATGATACATAGTATGAAATTTCCAACATGCTCTGTGTATCCTTTCACAGTCCATTGTTGAGACCAATTAGAAAATGTTGAGGTGAAGTATTCCTTCAACATTTTGATATATCTTAGATCATTGGAACACCAATGATTACCTTTCAGTATTAATATTCTACAAGTGGTGGAGTTAGTGTTAGTATCCACTGACTCCGGCTTTACGTACGAGAGTTATTCCACTCCAAATTTTCCCTAATAAGGAAATTAAAAATATTAATATTGTAGGAGGTCACAGCAATTGCCTGGAGGGGAAACACAAATATGTGTCTTTCCTATTCCCTTTCTAGTTTACTATCCTAAGCTATGATAATAATAGTAATGTGTACTATTTTATACATGTGAAAATTTATCAGTGAGATAAATTACCCCATACTCATTTCACTCTTTCTTTCCTTACAGGAGGAGGTCAGGGTGAAGTGTGCAGTCCTGTTCTGCAACCACAAAAGTAGGGACTTTTGTGGCCACAGGATGTGCAGGTCTCATGCCCCATGCTCCATCACAACTGAAACCCTGAGGTATTGGGATCCAAAGGGTTGCAACGTCTGCTCGGCCTTGATGACCGAAGGATTCAGTGATCCTGAGACAAGGGAGTCAAGGGATACAGCGAGAGAAACGCATCGGAAATGGGTAAGAGGGTTCCAAAAGAACTCTCCGGGACCTTACCTACCCAACTAAGCTATGAGATGCCTTCTGTTCCCTAAGGCCCAATCTGATACGGTTGTGCCTCAGGAACAGGTCAAGCCTCCCTTCATCCAGCTGACGATAGAGGTTGACATCAACAAGGCACTTGAAGGCATGGACATCCATCAAGAAGATGTCGGAGGTGTCCACAGACACCAAAAAGGATCTTCTGCAAGAAAATCTCGAAGAAGAGGTGGCCCAACCACCCAGGGAGGAAGAAGGATCCGTATCAATGATAATGGAAGACCCTCAGTTTTCCGTGACAGCATATCAACCTGTGCCGTCAACGTCTTCGGCCCCAACTCCTCATTTGGATCCGCTGTTAACCAAGGGTGAGGCACTCCTAGAAATGCTTCAACAAATGATGGAATCGTTCTGCAAGAAACAACAAGAGATAAGGAGTGAAGTTAGAGAAGCGAAACGCTCGGGCATTCTCAGAGGCTCTCACAAGCCTATCAAAGTCTCTGACCTACCTAAATGCTCCGAAACTAACCCCTGGAGGTATGCGGAGTATATGCCCATGATGAATGGGAAACTCTACGTCTCTGAGAAGATGAGGGCCAAACCCCTCGAAGACCTCCAATTCTGGCCTAACATTTCGGCTTACCCAGAAGGTTACATGAGATTGCGGGATGAACCAGTATCTCGTGAGGAGACAGAACCTAAGGAGGTCATGATCTTTGAGCATGACAAAGCGCAGGCTCTCTTGACAAGTACCCTAAAGAAAGCCGGCTATACCAACTTGAAGGTTTCAGCTTTGAGCAAGAGGCACCCTACCTTCCTTGCTCCTTCCTCCAGAGCTTTCCCCTTTTTGGCCAAAGCTCTCAACTGCGTGCTGAAAGCAGTTGACGCGGGCAAACCATGCCCTACGCTAGAGGAGTGCAGACAATTGTCTCTAGCTCTGCCTACCTGCGAGAAGGAATGGAACGAGGTTCATCTAACCTTCCCAGTCTCGAAACTGGATCCAGAGATAGCAGGACAACAGTTCAACGAGAACCTTCCGAAGTTGTTGGAACATCTTCTGGGAAGGAACAAGACACAAAAGAGAGACTAGTTGCCTCTTTGTCTCTCCAGAACTGTATGGAGATGTGGGCAGGCCTTTCAAATAACCCATATATGTACATGGTCCTAGCCAAGACTCACATGGCTACCCTTGTTAAGGACATGTACGCTTTCGTAAAGGCCAGGAGGGCCTGTAGAGAGCATGTGTTTGCCAATGCAATGGTCAAACACGAGCCCAGGAAGTTGATCACTTCATGCATCTGGGGCAAGGACCTCTTTCCAAAAGAAGCGGTCCAGGAGGTCATTGCTAAAGCCACCACGGAGAATAGGAACCTTCTCCAGAAGTGGGTCATGTCTTCCAAGAGGAAATCATCCTCTGATGCTGGTCACCGACCTTAGAACAGGAAGACAAAGAAGCCACGTGTGTCTCACAGACCTGCGCAACATCCAACTGTCACAATGACCACAGTGCCCCAAATGGTTGCCCAGCTGCAAACCACCTTCCAGATGGTGCCCCAGCAGCTGGTAGCTCAGTCGCCGTTTTTTAATACAGGCTTCGAGAGGCACACCATTACCTTTCGCCCTAGAGGCAGAGGTTCTAGAAGAGGCTCCTCAAGAAACCCCTCAAGGGGTAGAGGAGGACGGGGTCAGGGTAACAAACCCTCTGGAACATCTCAGCAATGAGATGCTCCCGGTAGGAGGAAGACTCTTCCACTTTCAAGAATGGACTCGGGTGGAAATGAAACAGATCTCCATCCCCCTTTCCTCAATTCTTCCAACACTCCACCCCCTTATTGGAAGAATATACCTTAGAGCTCTTGAGCAAAAAGGTAATAAGGAAAACGAAGTCCATCAAGTTCCAGGGAAGGCTGTTTTGTGTTCCCAAGAAGGACTCGGACAAGTTCATCGAGAACAACAAGACCCAGATGCTAACCCTACAACAAATAAGGACCCTGTTACCAAAAGGGGTGTATACAGTCTCAATAGACCTGGCAGATGTTTATTGGCACCTACCAGTCAGCCGCCCCCTCTCCTCCTACCTAGGATTCAGGCTACAGAAGACAAATTATGTCTTCACATCCATGCCCTTCGGACTAAACATAGCCCCAATGATATTCACAAAACTCGCGGTCACAGTCGTCCAACAGCTACGCTTAGAAGGTATTCAGGTAGCGGCATACCTGGACAACTGGCTGGTGTGGGCAGCATCCAAGACAGTTTGTTTGCAAGCAGCCACAAAGGTGATTCAGTTCCTGGATCATGTGGGCTTCAAGATCAACTACAAGAAGTCTCGCCTCTCTCCAGTTCAGGAGTTTCAATGGTTAGGAATCCATTGGAACTTGCAGTCACACCGCCTCTTCATTCCACCAAAGAAGAGGAGAGAGATTGCTGGATCTGTCAGGAGACTACTGAAACTCAACAAGATTTCAAGACGCCAACAGGAAAGAGTACTGGACTCTCCAGTCTGCAGCAGTGACAGACCCAGTGCTAAAAGCACAACTAAAAGACGCGTCAGGAGTCTGGAGAAGATACGCATCAAACGCTCGAAGAGGTCAACAGAGATTGACACCGACCCTACTGCGATCGCCGTGGTCAAAGGTCAAGAGCCTGACAAGGACAATTCCCTTACAACCACCTCAACCTTCAGTGGTCATCCACACAGATGCCTCACCGGAAGGATGGCGAGGCCATTCCCATCAAAGGAAAGTGCAAGGGAACTGGTCGCACCAGTTCAAGACTTTTCACATCAACATTCTGGAAGCAATGGGAGTCTTCCTAACGTTGAAGAAACTATTCCCTCACAGATCAGCCCACATACGGCTGGTTTTGGACAGCGAAGTAATAGTGAAGTGTCTGAACTGACAAGGCTTGAGATCACCTTACATCAATCACGTGATGTTAACCATCTTTCGCTTAGCAAGGAAGAAAAGATGGCACTTATCAGAAGTTCACCATCAAGGGTTCAGCAACGTGACGGCAGACGCTCTATCTAGGCAAAAGCAAATAGAGACAGAATGGTCCCTGGATGTAGAATCATTCACCTTCATCTTGGAAAAAGTCCCCGGAACTGCAGATCGATCTCTTCGCAACGAGCGACAACAAGAAACTACCTTGATACGTGGCCCCTTACGTGGACCCTCGTGCAGAAGTGGTGGATGCTATGTCCCTCGATTGGAACAGATGGAATCATATCTATCTGTTCCCACCAACAAATCTCCTGCTGAAGGTCCTCAACAAGCTGAGATCCTTCAGGGGAACAGCAGCAGTAGTGGCCCCCAAATGGCCCAGGAGCAATTGGTTCCCTCTAGCTATAGAACTGAAACTGGAGCTGTTTCCTCTACCGAATCCAGTTCTATCACAGCTGGTTCAGAAGTCGACTGTCTACGGTTCATCATTGAGAACCCAAAAGCTACATCTCATGATTTTCTCGCCTTAGCAGCCAAGAAAAGGTTCGGGATCTCAAAAGACAACATCGACTTTATAGAAGAATACAAGTCAAAGTCAACCAGAAGACAATACGAATCGTCTTGGAAGAAGTGGGTTTCCTTTGTGAAAACAAACAGACCGGCAGAAATCTCAATAGACTTCTGCCTTTCCTTCTTCATCTACCTTCATGAACAAGGCCTGGCTTCCACCACAATAACTACGTGTAAATCAGCTTTGACTAGACCTCTTCTTTATGCCTTCCAGGTGAATCTGTCAAACAAAATCTTCAATAAGATTCCGAAAGCATGCGGTAGACTCAAACCAGCAACCCCTCTAAAGCCCACATCATGGTCCTTTGGACAAACTCTTGCACTATGCTTTGAATTTGAACAACGAAGATTGTACCCTAAAGGATCTAACACAGAAAGTGATATTCATGTTCACTATAGCCTCAGGGGCTAGAGTTAGTGAAATAGTGGCACTATCTAGAAACAAAGGCCATATTCAGTTCACAAAAGAGGGAGAACTGAATCTTTTCCCCGATCCTACCTTTCTCGCCAAAAACGAGCTGCCCGCCAAAAGGTGGGGTTCTTGGAGAATCTGCCCTCTGAAGGAAGATGTCTCTCTATGTCCAGTAGAGTGTCTTAAGGTCTATCTTCGAAGAACTTCAGACTTCAAGAAGGACAGCTCTTCCTAGGCGAGACCTCAGGATCAAACTTATCCTTAAAACAACTGAGGGCAAAACTCACCTACTTTATTCGCAGAGCGGATCAAGACAGTACAACCGCAGGTCATGATCCTAGAAAAGTTGCTTCCTCGTTGAACTTCTTTTATCATATGGACTTTGACAGACTCCACTCATATACGGGGTGGAAATCATCTAGAGTTTTCAATAAACATTACGTGAAGCAAGTGCATGAAATAAAACACTTTGTGGTGGCGGCAGGTAGTGTTATAAAACCTGTCGTCTAGTGCTGCGATGAATAGTGGACAGTTTTGGGACTTAACACTGTATTGGGTGAACAGGTATTAGCATCTTCGAGTGTAATACCTATTAATGAAAATCACTATGGTGATTTTTGGACTGTTCTATATAGGTGTAGAATCTAACCAATAACACCAGTGCTCTGTGAACATTTGTACACAGTGTTGAAACATATCCAACATCTAAGAGAAATCAAGTAATTTCACAATAGTGAGTGGCATTTACACATGAACTAACAGATATATAATTTCTTCCCTTAGATGTTAAAAATATATATACCCAGAGATATAGATATGTTACAAAGACTCTTTCTATGATACATTTTGCTTTCTGTAATTTTATATTTTGTCTATAAAAATAAGACATATAAATGTAACTGCTACTTATTCGCCCTTCATGAATACGAATAAACGATCCAGAGCCTTTTATTTTCCTAAAATAATATGCTTGAGAGTAAAACCTCGGAAAGAACAACCTGGTAATCTTTACAATTTCCACATTGTTCCTACAGAATACAAACTTTGACGCCTTATAGTCGATATCGACAATTTCCCTGCAGGGGGCAGGAAGCCCTAAGTTAGTTCCAAACTTAGTGGATATGACAAATAACGGTAATGTCATATATGTAAGGTCTGGAAGACCATATAAGGAACTCAGTCAAAGTAAAGGCACTTATACAAACCCACAGATATAGTACTTTCAAGTAATTCTCTAGAAAACTTCCATCAGGTCGACATGGCTGAGCCCAAAAAACGGATTTTGATCAAAGCGAAAAATCTATTTTTGGATGATATGGCCATGTCATCCTGATGGACCCTCCCTTCTTTCAAAATGGAGTATACAACTATGTAACGAAAGACCCCACCCGAAACTACTTTATCTGGGGCTATCCATGCTTAAATGTAACAAGGAATAAATACGCCGTAGTAGTACTGGGAGGGGATCCACCGGGTAACCTTGATAATGGCTCACCTTCAATTTCGCCACTCTTCCCCCTCAAAGCGTAAAATCTATTCTTGGTGAAGATTGCCATGTGTCGTATCAAGAAATACGTCCCCTAATATTATGCGATATCCTTAAAAGTTATATTAAGGATACTCACACTAGGAGTTAGAATACTGGGAACCTGTGGTTAATTCTCTGGGAGTATCACTGTAGCCAAATATCCCATAGAAAGCTGCCTAAAGGAACCTTCCATCAGGACGACATGGCCATATCATCCAAAAATAGATTTTTTACTTTGCTCAAAATCTGTTTTATCTCTGAAAAATCTGTATTTGATTTTTGCCTTCTTACCTCTATCTGTTTGGATCTGATAAAGAGAAGTGAAGGTTGGTGCATTTAATTTATGAAATTTGTCTGTCAACTTCAAACACCTATTCCTGGCATCTAATCTTTGTGCAACAAAGTGATTCAACTGCTTCTGCTCCATTTTCTCAGCATTCAAGGTGTCCTGTATTCCTAATGCAGCAACATCTTTAGTTATACCATTTACCAGTTTTATATGTTACGTTAAATTTATGTATATTATAATATTGCATTACAGAACGTGTGAAAATGGTTTATTTTTTGTGTAAGTTGAGAGTTCGATATTCTACTTCGGCGCCAACAGTCTGACGAATGTAAGTTTAACAGGATGATTCGACAGTGGGTTCTTGGCGTGTCGCTATTGCGTTATGTTAGTTTTGAACGCTCTGGAATTTTCTAGAGTATTGTTCCTGTGTACATAAAGGACAGATGATGAGCGGGAGAAGGCTGAGACGAGAGAGACCTGACTGAACACTGGTCGTGTTTGGAGACATTCTTCAGCTACACCATCTGTGACTACATACAACAATAAAGTATTTTGAAGAAGACAGAGAAGATTGAAACTACATTCATCATCATATAGAAACTCTGATTCTTTGTGTCATCATTTTAAATCTGAAACTACCCAATGCCATATGTCCCTCGCTGCATAGAAGTTTGAAAAGTCAACTCGACCTAGTTTGTACGAGTTATATATATAATTTAGTTTCGATGTGCCTTGAGTATTCGATGGATTTTTGTATAATGCTGTAAATATTTATGCTAAATCTTATATATAGTTTTATTTTCTGTTTGCTGGCTATTATTTTCATTTTGCTGTTAATGTTTTGCTATTGTTTAGTAAACCTAATTAGTAGATTTTGCATAACCTACATCGTATACAATAGTTGAATGTAACTATCAGTTGCCTACATAGTTCAAATACTTTAAACACTTTCATCCTCCTCCGTACTTTCAGAATGTTATCTATATCTACATTGTCATGTTTCGTTCTGCCAGGTGTTGCTTCTTTCGGAGTAAATTCATCATGAACAGGAAGGATGTACACTTCTCTGGTTTGTGATGCAATTCAGGCATGCATACTGTAAGAAAGGGTCCAGCTACTGAGAGTAGATCTGTTTTTTGTAATCTTATTCATCTATTTTAAGCTATGGTCAGTGTTAACTTGGTTGAAAAGTTTGTTGGAACCCTTAAGCACGAAATATCCTTAGCAAAATTCAAGTTAAACATCTTCAGGGAGTTTTTTAATATCTGGCAGGTACATTGGCCCCATCTAGCATAATTGATGTAGTCATGTCACTAAAAGTATGGCAACATCCCATGAGATGCATTTTGGTAAATATAAGAAGCAAGATTGCAACCATAATGAAATACTGCCATCAGAACTTGAAGTTGATATTATTATCCTTTTCTTCCAGGAATACGCTAATGGCACCATGAAAACTTTCTGAGCCAAGAGTGGTGATGAGCGTAAAATGATTTTCCGCTTCAATGGGGTGTGAAAGACTGAGTGTCATTTCTGCATTGTTGGTTTCCAGTTATGAATGCATCTGAGGTAACAACAGCCTTCAAAATGCTTGCCAAGTCAGCTTGTGAGCTCTCATACCCTTAGCATATGACTTTCAGTAGAATTTGGACTTAACAGGCCACTTTCTTCCAATATTTGCTTCAGACCAGAGTCAGGCAAATGTTGGCCCAGCACCTTCAGAAAGTTCATCACTTTATCAGTGCAAATCATGTACGAGTCAATTTGTCAATGCTCTTCTCTTCTGGGTAACTAGCCTCATAAACTCATGTTTACAGGTAGTATGGAAGCAAATTACAAGCTGCAAATCAGCAACCAGCATCAGGAGACAATCAATACTACCACAAAGCCCAGTAGATTGTACCACAGACATTCACGTCACAAGTCACTTTTAGAACAAACCCATTCCACTGCACAAATAAGCCACATATCAAGGATTAAGTGATATCAAATTGTCAAATTTCTTGCATCGTATCTTTTTCCATATGGAAAGGTTTTCTGGATTAGAAATTCAAGCAAACAAGTGATATAAAGTGGTATTTGGGTATTCAATACATCCTTTTAAAAAAGCCAGCCAGTTTCGAGAAAACGGGCTTTTCATGAGATGACTGCAATTCATTTTCCTTTAACTATGATTATCAAAAGTCTTATACCTTTCTATGGTTTATTATTCTGGTGCTCTGATGGTATCTTTACATGTAGTTTGGAGGGCTGCAAAATTTATCAAAGAAATTTAAATTTGCACTTGATGACCCTTGACCCCAATTTTGACCCATTGAGTGGCAAAAAAAGAAAACTGCTCTAGAAAAAGTGTGACTGACTTTTCCTTAAAAAAGGCCCATCTTTTAAAAAGAAATTCCCAGTCTAACATATGAGTGTGTATAAATGTGTACAATACTTGAACACACGCACATATATACATTAAGGTAATCGTAAACTTTTTTCTTCACCACAAGCCTTCGCTCTAGAGGGTATTATGATCGTGATATATATCTGGTACTCAGATATCTGGCGTTTTTTGTTCGTGGCTGTTTCAAAGAATAAAGACTCAATGTTGCTCTACTTCTCTGTTCGAATGCTAGGCATTTTTTTTTTAAGAAACAAGAGGGGTGAAATGCCACACCTTCCAAAGCTGCATTTCATCCGCGATACTCTAACATTATGCATCCTTACAAGATTTCTATATAGAATGCTATAATCTTATTAACTAGATAATACGTTGAGCCAAAAACCTTTTCACCCTTTGCTTGACCCGAGAACTTTACAGTTATGTCAGGTTATACAAAGATGCACGGGGAAATTCATTGGCCACCACCAAGAATCTGCGCACCAAGTTTCTTCATATCAGATAAAAATGTCATTCAAATTAACCCGCTAAAACGTTTAGGGGCATAGCCATCAATGCAGATGATAACTAACTAAAAATTTCATCTAAATTGATATAAAATATAAAACATAACTGACACATATTCTCAGATTTCGGAAGCCAGA
>NC_090731.1:104204411-104224411 GCF_036898095.1 Palaemon carinicauda | reverse complement strand
TCGCACAATATAAGAATTGCATATTTTCTCACAAACATGATGCAATACCTCATAAAAATATGAAAGAACATTAAATAAGCCCTTGTTCCTATCTCGCACGGTCTCAGAAGACTCTTAAATAGGTAACGTGAGACTTCGTAACAAAAATACGTGAAATTAAAAGTTAATGCTTAAAAATAACGTAAATTTACATATACAGACTTGAATAAAGAATACAATGAAATTAACAACAAAAGTCCTATGTAATTTACATTATAAACACTAGAGGAACTCATGTTATGGGCTGGCTATTCATCTCTTCAATGTACAAAGGAAATATATAAATAAATCATTAATAAACTATTGTATTTACTCAACACCAGACCAGATAGCTCTCCACAAAAAAAAAAAAAAAATTTCCGGGCCTGAATCCATCGATTCAGCCCGAGATAAATTATCTGCAACCACGTTGTCTTTGCCTGATATATGCTTTACATTTATATAATACGGTTGCAAACATAATGACCACCTATTCAACCTTTGATTATGGTTCTTGGAACTAGTTGGCAAGAGGGCATCTCCTTTCAGGTGAATAAATCCACACATGTAGCCTACCTCAAACTGTCTGTTCATACTCTTCATACCAAACCTTTTCTTCGTTCGTCCTTGACTCGTCTTCATGCCTTCTAGGGAAAATTTCCTTAACTCGCTGATCCTTGTCCTCGAATTTTTTACATAATCTTCTTCCGTTTCCTCTCAGTCCTTCCATCTTTCTGCTAACATTTTAATCGGTCCTCGTACTTCTCGTCCAAATACCATTTCACTCGGGCTACATCCCATATTTTCTTGATAAGCATTACGTACCTCAAACAACATTATAGGTAGTCCAATGTCGCATTCATTCCCCGTTGCGTTGCAGAACTTCGTTAATATAGTTTTCAACGTTTAATGAAACCTCTCTAATGCACCTTGGGCTTCTGGATGATAAGCAGTTGTTAGTTGTTGTTTCACATCAAAGAATTTCATTACATCCTGAAATAATTTTGATGTGAAATTCGTTCCTGGGTCACTTTGAACAATATCCAGTATACCAAACTTAGGGAAAAAGTCTAGTAACTTCTCGGCGATTATTTTGGCACTGAGGTTCCTGACGGGTATGGCTTCTGGGCAACTCGTCACTTGACACTTCAAGGTTAACATGTATTAGTGACCTCTTTTCGTCCTTGGTAAACGTCCCACAATGTCGATCCATATCTTTCTGAAGGGTTCTACTAGCACTTCTGTTGGGTGTAAGGGAGCTTTCTTAATGTACTCGTTCGGCTTTCCAGCCATCTGATATACATGACATGCACGGCAAAACTAGCTATGTCCTTATGCATGCCAGGCAAGAAAAAGTGTTTCATAATCTTCTCCGTTGTCTTCCTTATCCGTCTCGAGTGCTATAGCTATCACCTGTCTTCTCAACGGTGTGGAAATCAATATCTGATGATATATCCCCCATTCAGCAGCAGTTCTAGGGATACCAACAGGCCTTTGCTTCATCATATGCAACCCATCCTTAAGATAATAACAGGTTGGAGACTGCTGTGCCTCCGGCACGTTCACCACTCGGTACAATAACTCTGTTAACGTTAAATCCTTCCGTTACAATCCTATCAGCCTTTTCCTACTCACTTGTCCTACTTCTAATGCTGAGTTTTCTATTTCTTCCAGGTCCATTTTTTCTTTGACATTCTTGTCCACTTGGTGGTCGTTCCTCTTCGTTCGCGCTTACTTGGGAGTTCTCCCCTTGCGTAACATCAAGGGAATCTTCTTCTTCGGAAAACAAATTCCCCAAGTTCATCGCTCTTTCGATTTCATTTTCTTCTCCAGCAGCCACTTTCTTCTCCATACTCCTAGTTGTCACACAACTAGGAAACAGATACGAGTAATCCTTCTCAAGTTCAGTCGTAGGACTATACTTCAATAGTTTCTCTGTTACAATGGGACAAGGCACAAACTGAGACCCACCAACCTCATTACCCAGCAGGACGTCTATTCCTTCGACAGCCAATGAATCCTTTACCGCAAAGTCAAAATTACCTGTCACCAACTCGCATGACAGTTTCAAACGGCAAATAGGGGTAACCTCCTCACCTCCTATTCCATTCAAAATAACAGAGTCTCCTATGAGAGCCTGTTCCACCAACGGGTGTACTCCTCGTACCACCACACTTTGGTTACAACCTGTGTTGCACAATATCCTGACCGGGTTTCGCTCACTCTCGCCTATTGCTGCTAACTTACCTTAATAAATATATGGTTTAAAGGTATCCACGCTTTTTGGGTTTGTCCTGTTTGTCGTGTGAACGTTGGCTGGTTTATTTTCCTCTTCAATCTTTCTTGATTGTTTCTTCGTCTTTGCATTCTGTGAAGTTGAAATATCTTTAATCACTTGGGCGACTGCTTTCGGTTGATTCGACCATTTCTTACTGATATGGCCTCTCATGCAATACTTAAAACAGGCAATATTAACTTTCTGTACGTCTTTTACGATACTTGAAGGAGGAAGATTCGATAATTGTTGCTGTGGTACTATCACATTCTGCTTAGGAACAGTACCCATGCTACTTCCGCTGTAACTATTGAACTTGTTCACGTAGTTATTACTGAACTGGTTTCCTTGGTTTGGCGCATACTTGATACTTGTTAGAATGACGGCTGAAACTTACGCCCCAGGAGGGTTTACGACTGATAATCCTCACTCAGCGAAGAGGTTTTATTAAGTTTCTTCACCTCTCTCTCTCTCTCTCTCAAGTACATTCGAATATGTTCAAGAATTGCTCGTAGATACTGTTCTATTATTATCAATTCTTCTAAATCAGCCATCTTTCTCACGTTAGCAGCCTCTATCCATCTCTTAAAACATCGTCGTACTTTATAAGTGTAATCCAGGAAAGTAATTTTTTTTTGTTCTTCCTCAAACTCCGGAACCTTTCATTATAGTATTCAGGGTTCATTTGATACACTTGAAGCACGGTTCTCTTTACTTCTTGACGCTCCTTTCTCTGGTCCTGAGATAAGGATAAATAAGCACTGCGACCCTTCCCAAATGATACACTGCAATAACACAGACCATTCATCTTCTGGCTATTTCATCGTCGATGCGACCGTTTCAAAATGACTGAAGAACCTGTCTGGAGACTTCTGTGAACCTTGGAATTTTCCTCTGGGCATTCGACACATTAAACACTGGATTATGCTTAGCAGGGTTCGACTCTGTCGACTGTGTACGGGAGTTCAACATCTTCAATTCCCGTGCATGCCCTGTAATATCTCTTGCCTCTTCCCTCTCTTTTCCTTCTTGTTCTCTTACTTTTTATTCCATCCTCACATGTCTTGCGACTTCTTGGGCATCTTCTTTTCGTCTTGCTTCCATTTCGTTCGCATGTCGTCCTTTCATCTATATTTCTTCCTGTCTTGCCATCATATTTAACTTAATCAAAATCTCCTCCACAGCAATTTGTCAAATCTCAGCCTCTACATCCCTATCTGCTTTCATGCCTTCAATTTGTGGGTCAGCTGGTCCTTGCTTCGCTAAAAATTCTTCCTCATCCTCCTCCAACAGTTCACTAGCTGCTGCAATATTTTCTTCCAACAACTCCCCAATTTATCAACACTTCTAAGGCTAGACACTTGATTTGGGCTTTAATCATTCCACTCATAGCATGGCTACCACATTCCATTAAAATAGAGAGCCACTGAGCCTTAGGTACAGTAGCTTATGATAGTTCCTGAACATTTGGCTTATTCAAAAGCTCTTGCATATTAAACTTTGCCATCTTGTTCTTTAGCAGAAAATTTTATACCTTTCCAAAAATATATCCTAACATTACACAGAATCCTATCAACACTGAATTGTTTAAAACCTTTAATCAAAATACGGCCCTGTTATCACCAATATCTAAAATAGACTGGCTCGATCCTAAGGGTCTGGACACCAAAAATATATTATACGATGGCTCCCGGGTCTGGGAACCAAACATATAATATTATATAAATTACGGCTGGCAATCTAAACAACCCCTCGAATTCCAAACTCACCTATGTGCCTTTACATTAAATCTGTTACACTTGGAAATATTAGTACTCAAACTCTGAGACTGTTATATAGCTCCGAAATCGCAATATATAAAACTCTGAATATCCAAAGGTCTCCTAAGTACACTCAAAATGAAACTGGGTCATTATTTTTAAGGCTTATTCAAAACTACCTTTTACTTCGATTCTTACAGGATATGAGCGAATACTAATTCTGAACACTGGTGATTGGAATAATACACTCTTTACAAAAAATAAATATATTCTATATAAACAACAACACTTTGAAAGAATTTACATAAAAACAAAAATAAATCACTCAAAATATTAAGTCTGAGCAAAACTTACATTAAGACAAAAATGTTAACATCTGAAAATTATATAGTCACTTGACTTGAAAGATTATATCTGAATAAACCTTACACACACACAAAAAAGAATACTTATGAATATCATACAATTACTTGTTTCACTTGAAATTAAACCGGAATATAATATTTAAGTTTGTTACTTAATGAAAATAGATAGCCAGATCACTAAACAAATACTTTTCATCTTACTACAGGGACAGTTACAAAACTCTAGGTTAATTTTCATAAATACTCACTAAGTTTACAAAAACGCGTCACACCAAAACTTCTATATTTCACTGAGCACTTTTAAAACAATACACTGAGCTGAGAGAGAGAGAGAGAGAGAGAGAGAGAGAGAGAGAGAGAGAGAGAGAGAGAGAGAGAGGGGGGGGGGAAGATGACTTTGACTTAAGGCTGGAATTCTCTATCTGATCCATGTAACCCTGGGGTCGAAATTTGGCAGCGTTGGGGCTTGGTCTATGGGCGTCAGAGTTACCAAGTAGATTAAAAAATGTCAAGAGGTGAATCCTGGGTTTCTGGCAACACTCACAGACGTCTACCAACACAACAGGGAGACGAACTCTCTCAGTTAGCTCCACCCACCTTTGTCCTTGAAATAAAAAAAAGATGAGATCTATCACTAGATTCCTCCAGAATCTTCCAAAGCACATGGCACAATATAAAAGTTGCATATTTTCTCACAAACATGACACAATACCTCATAAAGATATAAAAGAACATTACATGAGACCTTTTCCTTATCTTATATGGTTACATAACACTCTCAAACAGAAACGTAAGACTTCGTAAAAAAATATGTGAAATAAAAAGTGAATTCTTAAAAATAACCTAAATTTACACAGACGGACTTGAATAAAGAATACAATAAAATTAACGACGAAAGTCTTACTTAATTTACATAATAAACTTAAATCTTCCCAATAGGAACTCAGCTTAAGAGCTGGCTATTCATTTCTTCAATGCACAAATGAAATATATGAATAAATCATGAATAAACTATTGAATTTACTCTACACAAGACAGGCTTCGTAAGATATATATATATATATATATATATATATATATATATATATATATATATATATATATATAATTATTCATAAATTTATATATATATGTATATATATATATATACATATATATATATATATATATATATATATATATATATATTCATGAATAGTAATAACATCATGGTTACCTGCAATTAGAGTCGTAGGTCTTTCAAGTCCTAGTAAAGCTATTCCATCTACTGATGCCAGTTTTATTTTACTACACTTTATTTGGGCTTTGACAGTTATATCAGAATAGAGAGAAACAAGAAAAAACGTTATTTATACAAATTTTGAAACATAAAGCCGCCAGTTAATCATTATCTTGTTGGGAGGATGAGCCAAGTAGAGATCATTAACAATTGGTGATGAGAGGAGATACAACATTGAATTAGAGCTGTCCGGACAGGAGAATAGAGGGTATGCCAGGCTTCTCTTTGACCTTTGAGGAGTGTGTGACTGTCACGGAGGTGTTTAATTGTATGTTAATATTTTACTTAATGATACTGGGTATTACTTGATGGTTTCTCTCCTCTATTTACAAGACCTCAAGAAATTCATATATCCATGGAAAGTTTTATAGTCAAACTCTCACTCCTGCTATTAATAGCTATTTAAAGAATCTTTTAATGATTCCATACTGAGTGAGGTAAGTTATTGTCCTCAACAGGTGACTCCTGGTCGGGCAATGATATGAAGCCTACTCTCTCAATTCTGTTTGAGGAGCTTCAATGTTTTTTCTTTTGGGAAGTACTATTAACTGATTCCTTTTTTTTGTAGTACCAGAAGGAGTGAGATTGGTAGTTACAGTATCTCTTATAGTTTATGTTATCTGGATTTTGTTGTATTGTTGCTTCCTTCTCCCTTCACCTGACTGTAATACTATTTTCTGCTAAGCTTTTGGGAAATATGTGTTCCCAGGAGGATTAGGAGTCTCAAGATTTATGTGGGTAGTCTGCTAACTTTTACGTCAAATGGTGTGGTGAAGATGCTAAAATTTTCTTTTCCCAGCTTTTATTGAAGGGAAAACGTTATTGTTATAAGTCTTAAGAGAGGAGGTTCGTTATTCATGTATGGAGTATTTCCTTCCATTACGGGGTCCACAACCCTTTCAAAGTACTCCTCTGCCTTGAGGTATAATATATAAGTTCCTAAAACCATTGACACTTATTAAGGCTTGAGTGGTTAGGTTTTACTGCTTACTACCACAACAGGAAAAGTCCTTAGTAAGCGCTCTAATCTGATGAATATTATTAAAACTACCCTCAGGAGGGTAAGGCTCATCACCAATTTAGCGGGCATTTCCTTCACCTTAGATGAGGCACTCATTGGCCTTGGACACGGTGTCTGGAAATCCAAAGCCATTGGCACTCTTTATCGTGTTGAGGGCGCAAAGTATGTTGCCCTTAATATATATCAGTAAATAATTTTGTTAATATACACATTTACAAAGTGAATGTATTTTTATAAAATATTGAAATAAAATGTTTGTTATGTGTTTCGTACATATTGTCAAGAAATACAAGAACTGAAAATTCATAATGTGAATTCAACATGATTTTTTGACAAAATTTAAATCTCTTTATAAAATAATAATTAATAGTGTATTTTGTCTATTTTTGGTCATAATTTTATTTTATGTTTAGCAGGAAGCATGGACACAAAGAACAAGTTAAACTTGCAGGAAAAAAAAACTTGCTCCGTATCATGTAATAACAGGAAAGAAAACTAAGTAATGAACTCCTTAGAGGTTCAACGCATTTACAATAATTTCATCATTGTGAGCTAGAGAAGGGGAAACCTATAGAACTACATTCTGAGTCATCAGAAGCCATTGTCTGATCAACCTTGGTCCTGTTCTTTGCCTATGCCATTCATTAGTGACCTTTAAACCTTGAAATCCTTAATTTTTAATTTTTTCTTTTTAATTTTTTTATTTCTATTTTAGGGCAAAATTGATTTAGTACCATAGAAAGGTTGTCAGGTTCACGAGTAAAGATTAATTCCAAACCAAAGGGTATAATGATATAAACGTTACGGGAAAAAAACGCCTGAACCCATTTTTTAAGGCTAAGAGGGCACTAAACCTGATGTTCCTAGCTGAAAGAAAGGGAAGAAAGGGAGAAAAAGGAAGGCTGGGTATCATCGTAACCATAACTTCCTTGAAAGAGAATAAATCCCTAGAGATCACTGCATGCAAACAAAGCGAGGCGAGAAGTTATAATGATTGCCTGTGGAGTGAAGGTAACAGTTGATGAATTAGTCATTCTTTGGAAAGCTATTAAAAGCAATTATGTTGGACCTGAACTATTTCAGCAACTGATTTGGTGTTTGTTTAAGTTAGTTTTAGGACTAAAAATTTTTTATAAAGGAGCCAAACAATCGGCCAAAAGACTAATCATTACTGATTAACTCAAAAAAGTAATGTCGAAAGTTGAGTATAAATTATTAACCAAATTACAATAACCTTACTCTCTTTTTTTTTATTTCTATCAAAATTCTATTAACAGATGCAATGCAGATATAATGAAAGTTCACCAAAAATTAACTAGTTCCGTAAAATGATCTGATAAAATCATTTTGATTCTAAGAATTTTGAAGAGATTAGCTTGATTCATTATAATTTTTTAAATGGGCATATTAAAACTTAGTTTTGAATTTTGACAATACTTTATCTGAGCTTCATACTCATACATTATTTATGGACTCCTTGCATTATTTTTATTGCTTTATTTATGTAATGAAATGATAGTACGGATCCCACATACTTTATAAGTTTTGTTTAATACTGTGTATTTTTTCCGAAATAGAACTGCATCTTGGTAGATGTATCATATAATAGTGAAAGTTAGATCTAGCCTTTAGTGCCTTACTATACCATTACATTGCCAGAACAATTTTCACATACTGCTGAGGTGCTACGATACCAGAAACATCAGTATAAGAGGTCTTCACTCCGTTTGCTATAGACATATGAATGAGTCTTTTGATTGTACTGTAACAGTTGATGCTCATGTATTTGACACAAAATGTAATTCCAATTTACAGCACCCAACATACCTGCCTTCCTCTTTCTGACCTGATTTCAAGATGCTGATTAGATTTGTCTGTAGGGATTCGGTACCTGATTTATGTGTCAATTTGATATTGAAATTTCCTTAATTTCTCTTTAAATATCTCGTTTTTTTTTTTCCTTTTCTGTTTTGGATACTTGGTTAGCAAGTAGCAAGACAATGGTTTTTATGGTTCCTTTCTTTTAAAAGTGTACTCTTTTCTAGCTACAATGCCAATAATAATAATAATAAGGTAGTGTGATAAAGGCACTGAATTTCTTTTTTCTTTCTAGACATCGCCTGATTGCTGCTTTAAACAGTTTTTGCAGAACGGGCCTTAACATATTCAAGACATGCCATCGTTTATTCCATGAAGTTTTATTTGCCTTAAAGTTCCATATACCTTTATGAACATTGAGAAGAAGTCCAAACTAGAGTTACAGCACAAATGGGCAAAGGAATAACAGGGTTCTTGAGCGGAGAAATAATCTTACAATTAAGAGGAATTTCGAATTTTACATTTTTTTGCTGAAAATAATTACCTGGATACTTTGTAGGCACACATTCTCCAGAGCCGTTGACTCTGCAATATGTTTTGCTGATTCAGATGTTCGACATTCAATAATATGTTTAGAGCGAGGCTCAGTAAGAGTGCTTTGGTGGCTCCCAACCTTGGTGGTTTCTCATGAGCTGGACCAGCATCAAAGAGGTAGGCTCTACTGATTCTTGCAATGGCTTCTTGATGAAATTCTTACTGTTTATTGGTTTATATCCGACAACAGCTAGGCTGAATAGAGACTCTTCATATATGAGTTCATGACTGATTTCCATGCCTGAGGTTTACAGGTTTACAAGGGAGCACAGAGATTATCACGCTGAATACTTGGTACTCACATCTGATAAAAAAAAAATAACTTCTGGGAGGTGGAGTTATTCTGATAATTAATCCATAAAAGTAGTTGAAAAGGAGCATAAGAAGAGTATATGTGTCATAAACAAGTAGGCATGGAAGTTCATTGAGACGTTTTGTTGTTTAGTAAATAGAGAGCAGAAGTTACTGCATCCATATGCACAATATAAGAGATATCTTATAAGGAAAGAGGAAATATACTAAGAAATTATCCTGATTACAGACTTAGGGACAAATATGATTCTACGATATTATATATTTATATATATATATATATATTTATATATATATATATATAAATATATATATATATATATATATATATATATATATATATATATATATATATATATATATATATATATATATATATATATCAGTGCGAAATACAATGTCGAGTAACAATTGATTTGATTGTACAAGTTATTATATTAGAGTTAAAACTTTCTCATGCAAAACAATTGGGAAAATTATTTTTATATTCTCTCTAGGCATTAACATAAACAATGATAATATTATTATTATTATTATTATTATTATTATTATTATTATTATTAGTAGTAGTAGTAGTAGTAGTAGTAGTAGTAGTAGTAGTACTAGTAGTAGTAGCAGTAGTAGTAGTAGTAGTAATAGTAGTTATAAACCTTTTGAAAACAAGGTATTATAAGTAAATTAATAAATTTAGGATATTTTTTTGAAATATGATTATAGAAAATGTTTTTCAGCCTCTTCTAATTGGCTTCCATGTGGCATTCAGGAGCAAGATCCCATGTTTGAATCCTGGCCAAGAGTAGGGCTATAAAACATGCTACTTGAAAACCATTGTTACTGTTAGACCTACGCATCGATAACATTAACACCATTTACTTCAATCCTTCACAACTCTTGCACTTCTTTGAAACAATGGCCTGTCCCATCCATTTAACTACACCTTGCATTCCTTCCTGCTGCAACATACTAATAATGAATGCCCCTTACCACTCTCATCCTTACCAAAACATCTCATAAATCTATTATCCTAAACTGACCTAGACTAAGTATTTTTACATCATTTTTCTTAGAGCCACCGAGCTCTCATCCCGTCGGCGTTTATAAAAACTACTGTACAGTAAGAATTAAAAGAACTCCAATACTCATGGGAAATCATTCGGCAGATGTCTCTAGTGTCCCCATGACAAAACATATCAATATCGCACTCTATCAGTCCTGTCATTCAAGGTGCCATGCTGTCATCCGCATTAATTATATCCATCATTGATCAGCTAATGGTTAACTTTCATGCTAATGAACCTTTTAACAACAACAACTACTTTATTCTACTTGTAGTGCCTCTAGCTACCACCAATCAACTAATAATGAACTAGGTTAACAATATTTTCTAGAACATTACCAGTTATCATCGTATATTTAGGAAATGATACAACATTTTACAAGCTGTATAGAGAATATTCATTTGACTTCTCTCCACAACCCCCAATACAGAAATTGGTTTCCTATATCCTCAGGGTCCGACAGGCATGGGGGAGGGGCAATCGTTCCCCGCACCGACCCTTCCCTCCAAGGCGTTTACTGGGCCCCTCCCAAGAGAAAATAGTAAATGAATATATATATATATATATATATATATATATATATATATATATATATATATATATATATATATATATATATATATATATATCTTAGGCTCTGCTTCCATGGCCACTCCACTGCATCACCAAAGGTTTTGCTAAGATTCTCCCTTCTTCTTCCTTAAGATCACTGATTCACCTTCTATTTCATCATACCACATTCTATTATATCCACTCAAAATCTTGTTAAGAATCTGCTACTATCCATACAACCATTCACTACTTCATCTACTCATGAAAATCTACTCATGCTAACATTAACTTTTAAGTTTCCAACTTACAAATATAGCCTATGATACACTCTTTACTATCATTATCGTGCAAGCTGTAAATATCGGCCACTCCAAATTCCATATATCAACCATTTTGTATATAAATTTTACTTAGCCTACATCTGTCGTTTGTCAGGTAGGTATCTTTTACCATCATAGAGATTCTGAATGCTTTGAAAGATGATTTGTTCTTCACTTCCTATTGATCATATTAATTGCAATTTTCTCCCGCTATTAGTTTTTCTGTTAAAATCTCTGCAGGATTATAACTGTGCAGAAAGCAATGTTTTTACTTTTCATCGTATTCAGGGAAGTCACACATGTTCCATTTCACTTAAAAAAAGAAACAATAATTCTTTTCACTCATTCTTTTGTAAGTTTTCTCATCCAAACATGCATGACACTTGTTTGTCAGTCACTCCCACTTCGTCCCATTATCCTCATCTTACTGCATCTTACTTTTAATTCCATCATGCTTTGATACTTTTCCATTCTTCTACCTTTAAATTTTTGTCCTTATTTCTAAATAGGCACTTTCACAAGATATTTTTAAACTTATATCAGATCTTAGTACTTGTATCTTTCTGATCTATCTCTCTTCTATTTTCCATATTAAAAAGTGATCAAAATATCCACTTCCTTACAAAATTTTTAGCCAATCCCCCGATTTTTCTCATTTGCTCATTAGCCATGTTCTGTAGATTTACCTCAATATAGTGCAACTTTTGTCTTCATGAAGTACTCTCCCATATTTACCCCCTAAGTCATTTTAATTGCATTTACCTTTACCCAATATCTTCATAACTTCTTTATTTATCTTTTATCATACTAAGACATGATCATGACCAATGATCTGCAACTGGATTTCAAAAAGTGCGTTCTTAACTAAACCTCTAATGTCATCCTCCCACACGCAAATACATTTTTATTTCTCATTTTTAATAAAGAATAATAACAAGCATCATGTCATATCGAGGACCCATTTAAAATATTCTATGTTCCTCGTATGCTTCGTTAACTTCAGTATATAAGACAAGCTCATTTTTCATTCGTCATATCCTTGCATATTTTATTGAGCTATATTGATATTGAGGCCATCCTCTCAAATAAATTTGCCTCCTGTATTCGCTTATGCTTTGACCAGGTAATGGTCATATGTATTTTCAGTAGCTACCTTACACACCATTAGGCTACATCCATGAACTTACCATTTTTATACTGAAATAGATGCCTATTTCTAAAATAAAAATTCATCTCATTCACACCATACACAGGCAACCAACGAACAGTAACATCTTGTTCTGAGTTGCACATATTTGCATGTAAATCCGCCAATGTAATCGTATTTCTGCAATTGGGAAGTGAAGTTTCTATAAAAATCTAATAATAACTATTGTCTAACGAGTCTGCCCATTCCTTACAAGATCTCTAGGGGCAATTAGCTTGATGTAATAAACCCAGATAAGGAATGAATCGGTAACAAACACAATTAGGAATCTCTAGGAAACAACATTACGTCAGTAAAATAAAAAAAAAAAACATTCGATCTTTTGTACATTTTGTATCAAGTCCAAGATGAGGTGGGAAAAGTTTTTCTTTTTTTATCATTCAGAATGACAAATCGAAACGTTCCCTAGCCAAAGAAACGCAGGTTGCTCGTAAGTGGAGGTTTTATGTGAATTTTACTGAGCTACATCTTCAAATGCTACAATCAGTATTATTGTTATTATCAATACTAGCCGAGCTGCAACTCGTAATTAGAAAAGCAAAAAAGATGCAAGCATCGGGTCCCAATAAGGAGAGCGAGTAGTCCAGTGCAGAGAGGAAATTGAGATGTAAATAAAAAACTATAGAAGAGATATAGGGAATAGTTTATTATGCTGAGAAAAAATGTTAAGTAGTTGAGTAGTATATAAACTAAGAAATGAGATTTATGTCAACCTACTCAATAGAAAAGCATTTGTAGCAATTTTGAATTTTTGATGAATCACTGATATATATATACATACATATATATATATATATATATATATATATATATATATATATATATATAAATATATATATATATATATATATATATATATATATATATGTATATATACATATATATATATATATATATATATATATATATATATATATATACATATATATATATATATATATATATATATATATATATATATATATATATATATATATATATATATATATATACGTATATATACATATATATATATATATATATATATATATATATATATATATATATATATATATATATATATATATATATATATATATATTTATATGTGTGTGTGTGTGTATGTTTGAGAGAGAGAGAGAGAGAGAGAGAGAGAGAGAGAGAGAGAGAGAGAGAGAGAGAGAGAGAGAGACGTGTCACAATTATATGCAAAAACATACAGCTTCTTCTTCGAAAAGTGACTCAACGTCGAAAAGTGCAGATTGAGAGAGGAACACAAACAAAGGTTTACACTCGAAGAAGGAAACATGAGTCTTTCCTTTTGTGTTATGTCAGATGGTCTTTCAGAAGGGCTTGTTATGGGCGTTTTGTTTACCCGACTTTAGAACGGAGGGTGTGAAGATGCCTCCAGACATTGGAGTTAATTAGACAGACGCACAGACAGACAAAGATCGGAGAGGGAATTGAATATGTGGCTTAATGGAAGATGTGGTGGCCTTTTGTGATGCGTTTTAACTTACACACTTTCTTGATGAAATGATCATTATCTTTTAAAGAAAGGCTGGAGTATATCACTGCGCTCAGCGCGATGTAATTCGTTTTATTGCATTATTTTCCTGTTTTGAAATACCTGCTATAGGCATTGCAGACATTGACTGATGATCACCTCAAAATTAACAATGATCATGTTAAAATAATAAATTAATTAATTTTACAGTTTTCAAAAATTAGAAGAATGCTGAATAAATTATCAACTTTTCATACTGTGATTTGAGATACTGTTATCTTATTACTAAACTTGACGTTACATCAATTCTACTTTGAATTTTGGAGTTTTATACCAGAAAGGAAATATAAACAATACCAGATCTGACTTTGAAGGAACAGTAACATTTAACAAATCTAGCGTTTAAAGGTTCACTAGGGCTAGAAGAAGACTGATTTTAGTGGATAAATAATATTACGAAATCACTTACTCTTCATTATAATAGCGTAAGTATATGTGAATATTTTGGTTCTTTTGCTCATAAATAGAAAGACACAAACTGCAACTCGGTTTTTATTGTTTTGTTAGATATTTCTATATCTATAATCATAAAACCCTCCGTTTTTATATTATATAGAAATCTATGACTCTGGAAGCCAAGGTTAGATTATATAAAGCGGGTATTTATTATCGTTATTATAAAAAAAAGGAAGCCGGGAAATTAAAAAGAGTAAGTGATCAAAAAGTAAATTAGAGATAAAAGAGTGCAAATATCATTAACTACATATACCAAACCTCTCACTCCTTTAGAGAGTGTAGGATCCAACGCCTTTGTTCCAATTTATGTGTTATGGGACAAGTTAAACCACAGTATTGAATACGAATTTTATAGTGGAAAATCATTATAGAAACTGACATTTAGTGGTGTTCAAAGTCTGTTAATTCATTTAGGCGGATATAGAATTGTGAAAGTATCGTCTTTGTAGGGAATATCTCGATACCTGAGAAAACTAGTGATATTCGTCATCCCACGGTTTTTGAAATATCTAGAAGCGACATTAGTTATACAACTTCCAAAGGTGTTTATTCATATATTATCATTTTAACCATATAATTATATGAAGAACGTTTTTCAATTATGAAGTTTTGAAAGCAGTTCAAAGCAGTTGAACAAGATATTAAAAGCAAAGATTACAATCAGAGCTTATTATCAATTTTATTTAGTAGTTTAACGAAACTTTGATTCCTGAAGCAGGTTTTGAAAAAAGATAATATCACGTCAGTGATTTGAATAAAAATAACTGTTGTAACCCTTAGATATAATTTCAGGTAAATTCAATATTCCTTTATATAGAGCTCGAAAAAAAAAGAAAAAAAAAAAAAAAACCTTCGTATTTAAGTAGGGCCTAAGTAAAGTATAAAAGTATAAGGAAAAGTTAGGCATTAGCTTATCCAATATTAAAATACTGGCTTGATAACTGCATGATTTTGATTTGTATGATTTATCAACTTAATAGACTATGGATAGAAAAACGATTATCATAATAATCGTGCTTTTTTATTATTAGCATTGATGATATCATAATTCTTCTTCTTCTAATTATAATAATAAAAGTTAGTGATAATATATGAATTGCTGTTGTATCCTAAATTTAACAATTATACAGATTGTCATAATGTCTATAAGAAAATTACACCAAACTTCAACTACAGCTGCCTGGGATTTTAAGAAGAAGCCAAATTTGAATGATCTTCATCATCATCATTCCCCATCATTCTAAAATTTGTCCTAATTTTCATCATCCCCTTTACGCCTCCTACTTTCACCATCCCCACCCTCTCCTCCATTAAGTATAGCAACATCATCCTTGATCTACTGCCCAGTCATCAAATGAATATTTTGAGACCACGAGACATTGAACAATAAAAGCTTTTGACAGTATGAACTTGCGTATATCGATATGAACTGTAATTTATAGGCCTTCACAGTACTTTATCGTCGTATTCACTGGCCTGAGATTTTGAAATGGCTGCTGAAACTCTCAAAATAATGCTGAAAAAGTATGGGAATATTAGGAGTTGTAGCACAAAATTAGTTTTGCAGGCTATAGATAGCCGATGGATAGTACTGTCGGAACTCTTGGTAAGAACATCAGCATTAAAGACTAGTAATAATAACCGAATAAACATTGAGCCCTTTGGTTACAACACCTCAAACTCACTACTCTCTAGTACATTATGGCTACATTATGTATCGTTTCTTTTCAAATAAAACAAAGTTGTATTTAATCTTTCATTTTAACTATCATAATACACAAACACACACACACAGACACACACATACAGTAGATATATACATATTTATACATACATATATATATATATATATGTATATATACATACATATATATATATATATATATATATATATATATATATATATATAGAGAGAGAGAGAGAGAGAGAGAGAGAGAGAGAGAGAGAGAGAGAGAGAGAGAGCGAGAGCATATTTATATATATATATATTTATATTTATATGCATATATGTATATTTCCATAACACACACGCACACACATACATACATACTGTATATATATATACATATATATATATATATATATATATATATATATATATATATATATATATACAGTATATATATATATATATATATATATATATATATATATATATATACAGTATATAGTTCATACTTATACTGTATAAACATTGTTACATATAGCATGTATGTATGTATGTATGTATGTATCTATGTATGAATCTATTTATCTTTCTATCTATCTATCTATCTATCTATCTATCTATATATATATATATATATATATATATATATATATATATATACTGTATATTTATATATATATATATATATATATATATATATATATGTATTTATATATAGTTTTATATATATATATATATATATATATATATATATATATATATATATATATATATATATATATGTATATATATGTGTGTATGTGTGTGTGTGTTTGCATGTGTGTATGCATTATCCTTACGGTTTTTTATGTATATCTTTTCAAACTCACTTTTATTATTATTATTATTATTATTATTATTATTATTATTATTATTATTATTATTATTATTATTATTATTAGGTAAGCTACAACCCTAGTTGGAAATCAGGATGCTATAATCCCAAGGGCTGCAACAGGGAAAATTAGCAAAGTGTGGAAAGGAAATAAGGAAATAAATAAACTATATAAGAGGTAATGAATTATGAGTATAAAACATTTTAAGATGAGTAACAACGTGAAAATAGATATGTCATATACAAACTATGAAGAGAGATTTATAGCAGCCTGCTCAACATAAAAGCGTTAACTTTATACCGAGTACCACGTAGAAGATGGTGTAGTCTGGAAAGATTTGAAGCTTAAAGATGCTAGAGTATTTTGGAAAATCTTATGAGGTATGCATACAGAATTAACTGAGCGACGGTGCCAGAAATTATTATCTATAGCAGGAATAAGGATTTACTAGATCGTAAGTTCCTGTCCAACAAATTAAGATGTGAATCAGAAGCTGAATACCAGACAGGAGAGCAATATTCGAAGCAAGGTAAAATGAGAGAATTAAAATACTTCTTCGGAATAGATTGATCACTGAAAATCTTGAAACACTTTCTCACTAACCTTTTGTGTGTGTGTGTGTGTGTGTGTAATTGAAGAAGCACACCGAATGTTTTTCTTTAAATTAAATCTGTAATCGAGAATCAGACCTAATTAAGTTATGTATTCTTTCTCACCAAATAAAACCAAGATACATTCTATATTTAATTTTAACCGCATTCGGATTACATATATCAGACGCTATACTCATCTCACAATATGTGCATAATCCATTACTTTCCGGATTTCCATCAAAAGTGTCATTAACATTACTGAAGTCCTTCTCAGAAATACATATCTACAAGAAATAATACAAGCAAGCTTGAGTAAGCCTTTTAATTAGTATCAGAAGATTTGAGCGTATGAGAGCAAATAGACCTGATATATAGAATATATATAGAAATACCTAATCTAAAAAAAAAAGATTTGCCTAATACTGCTGCAATATTCTGAAAACTGATTGGATTTGTAAAACAGATGACAGGCAGCTATCAAAGATCCAAGAGTGGTAAGAGCTAATTCAATTACTACAATTCTAATGTAAGGTCTTGCTGAGAATACAAAGAGGAATTAACCAAACGAACAGATGCCAAAAGTAAAGCAAATATACGGTAAAAGTGTTAGTCTGGGTGAAGATATGGATCAGCGCTTAATGGTACACTGGTCTTGGAGCACAATAACTGAATGATGAATGTGTTTAACTGAAAAACTTTAAAAGAAAGAAAACGATCGTGGGTAAAAGCGTGAAATCGTGATTGGTACTCGAAAGTTGTAATATTAGGGATGTGGAAGAGTTGGGGATAGACAAATTGAGTAGCGTAAGGGAATTTTGTAATTACTGCTCAAGAGGTTTTCCGGCCGAATTAAATATTACACTAACATGCAATGATCTGTGAAGTAATAAAATAATTCAATTTACCATTATCTATCTATCTATCTATCTATCTATGTATATATATATATATATATATATATATATATATATATATATATATATATATATATATATATACGTACACACATACACACACACACACACATATATATATATATATATATATATATATATATATATATATATATATATATATATATGCGAGGGAAGAGCGAAGATACAAGCATATTGTATACAAAAGGAATTATGTACAATTGTGTGACACGGTTGGTACAATATATATACATATATATATATATATATATATATATATATATATATATATATATATATATATATATATATATATATATATATATATATATATATATGACTGAAAATAGAGATAATATTCAATGAAAATGCGAAGACAATAAACATGGTTTATGGATGAACTTCTATTGTTAATGGATATACATAATAACGACAGACAGTAAGTGTTTCCCAAGAACATGTGACTGAAATTAAAAGAAGGATAAGCTTAAGATGGAGAGCAGGAGAGCTTTTGATAAACAAAATGAGATTATGAGAAATAAAATGCCACTTTCTCCTAAGAGAAAAGTATTTCATCAGATGGGCCTATCAGTTCTAACATATATATCAGAAACTTGGAGCCTTAATAAAAGCCTTAGAACAGAGGCTAGCATTAACTCAAAGAGCTATTAAAAGAATAAGGATGGGAATAACACTAAGAGACAGAAAAAGATCACCATGGATACTAGAGCAAACTAAAGTAGAGGATATTCTAAAACCACGTAAGAAAAATAACTGGACATGGGCAGGACTTATAATTAGAATAACAGATAATAAATGAACACCAGGAAATAGAACGGACACTCGGTAGAGCGCATACCTTCGCCAATGCCACATCACAAGATACTGTAGACAATTGAATTATGCACATTTTTGTACTAGTTAATGTTATGTTATCAAGCGAAGCAAAATGACACCAAGAAATGGAGAATGGTAGTTTTAATTAAGCAAGCAATCGAGATTAAAACAAGCATATTCATAGACCATTATTATATGATCATGCGTTGTCCTACAGCGGAAAAATTCTCGTCCCATCAGACGGCCATATAACACCTGCCTTTTCCAACATTGGCTCTAACCCTCGGATTACATATCTCAGTGGCCATTTCTTTCCTTCTGCTGCTAGATTTCAGATTTCAGAATGTATACTCAGCTTTTCTTTTTCGTGGGTCGTGTAACCTTTCTCCCTCTATGACCAAGTCTGTCACTTCCTCCCATTTCCTTTTTATCTTATTTACTTCGGGACTGAGCTAGAAAAGGGCTTTCGGTTGATCGATCCTTTGGCCAAGAATAAACAAATAATGATAATAATGAAAAATTATATTTTGG
>NC_090731.1:104174411-104194411 GCF_036898095.1 Palaemon carinicauda | reverse complement strand
AGAATGTGACTTGTAATTCTAATTTAACTGTGAAATTGTAAGAGAGAGAGAGAGAGAGAGAGAGAGAGAGAGAGAGAGAGAGAGAGAGAGAGAGAGAGAGAGAGAATATTCCGACATAAACATTTGTAAGTCGGTATTTATGCTAAGCAAATTGTAAACAAAAATATCATGAGGATGTTTTCGTTAAAATTGCAGTAACATGCGATAAATTTAAAAGAAAAAATAACATTAAATGAGATTATCTCCGTATGAGGAATTCTGGCCACGGCCGTGTTTCCCAGAGCCACGCACACTGACACCTGATACAACTCTCTCACGGATGATGTAACGCGTATAAAGCGCTATGTATCCTGTGCGTATGATAACTCTTTTTCAATTTGCGCTCATCAAATCAGTCTTGCTAGTATTTTCGTTGATAGCCGCTGTCGATTCATGACGTGGGGGCTGGAGATTACGCAAACTGATTGGATAAGGCTGAAGTGGTCTGCACTTGTACGCAATAGACTGGGAGATCAGAAAGAAAAAAGTAGTGAGAGAAGAAGGGTCTTGGGAATTTTACCCCCTACAGCGACGCCGTTAACCTGACTCTCCTTTAACGGAGAGGAAAAATGTTCCGTCATATTTCCTCTTCCCTCAAGATTGCCATTTCGTTGAGATATTTCCACTGGATGTTCCTCATTAGGGTAGCTGTAGATGAAATTTTGGGAAAGCTGTTAAGCTTAAGCTAATAATACCACAGTTGGTGAGTTATGAAAAGTACAGCCGTTAATATGAATATGCGTGAGAAAACACGGATTTCTTGGGTAAAACAAACTGCTTCAAAATATGCCAGTCATTTGACCTACAGAGGTCGTGTTAATTCTTCCGTTTAAGGAAACATGTTCTTCCCAAGTACCAAAAGGGTTTAGGTACCTTAGTGAGAAAATTATTTAGAAAAAGAAATCACCGCGGGAAACCCATACTAAGACCTACAATGCGTTGAATTTGCTGAAGAACTACAGTACAGTAGAAAAAGCAACGCTACTGGGCTTACGTCAGTTCCTTCTTACGAGTGCTTGGATTATTGGTTTAAGAGATTAGTGGAATTTCTGCTATTTCAAAGAGACACAGTACTTGATGATCTCTTTTGGGTAAAAAAAAAAAAAAAAAAGAAAAAAAAAAGAAAAAAAAAATACCGCCTCATTTGTTCGTTCGTTTTTGAGTGTCTTGCCTATAGCATGACACGGGCTCCTGCACTAATAGCGGGCTTTTTGTTTCCACATAGATTCAACTATTTTTCGGTAATACATTGATCTCAGCTGAACTTTTGTTTTTCATTTGCGTTATTATTATTATTATTATTATTATTATTATTATTATTGTAGAAATAACATAATCATTGAAAAGTGGAATACATCTTTGTACTTTTATTCTACTGTATTTATTCTTGAACGTGATTGTTCACTATATGTTGTTAATGTACCACATATTTCAAAAAATGCTTTTGATATTTGGCAGTTACTTACCCATCGGCTTTGTTATGATTTGACTTTAATGATCATGATGTTAATATATTTTCAAGAACACGCTGTAGGTCACAAAAGGGCATCCTACCCGAAATGGCTGATTACGAAACATTTATGAATTCAAATTTCCTTCGATTTTGGAGAACAGACAGCTGTTCTTCCATGGATCTGTTGAAATTAACAGAGACTAATCTGAAAAAGTTCTTTAAAAACATCTCAAGATCATAAAAAAAAAACCCTTCCATAGAAGATCAAGAACAAATGTTCAAGTTTTTGTTATTGAATCATAAAGTTAACCAATACCCTTTTACATAGTGGGGAAAATTTTAGAATTATCTGAAGTGCAATTGGAAGTTTTAATCCATTGAATATGACATTATCTTGGTATATACAAGGCTATTGGAATATTTTCGGTTATGGTGAAACTTTCTAATGGTCATAGCTAATAAAACTGAGTATTTTGAGGGCTTCTACATTTGCAAGGTTTTTTCTAATTCTTACGTCCCTTCTCTTTATCACTCTTTGGAATCTATTTCAGTCACTTACACGCTCATACTTCAAGTAGTTTGAATAGAATTTCTTATTTATGATGTGACATCGCTTTCTTTTCTCTTTCCCCGTCACCCTTCATACGAGGACGTTACACATGAATTAATCATGCTATGCCGAGTATCTCTTTCATCTCCTGGGCAGCTCTCATTCTCCCTTCTCAAACTCTTGCTGCTACGAGCGCATAATGCAATAGTTTTGCCAGATTCTCCAGCCACATGCCCGGCATTCTCTCTCGTGATGTGTTGGGAGTGAGATGGAGACTATGCGTGGGAGGGTGTCATACTACACATCCTTGGTTCAGGACGAGAGTCAAGTGTGGAAGAAATGGTTTTTCCCGTTTTTTACTTTTTATTTTACACAAATGCTGAGGCGTTTTTCTGTTGGTGTCCTATAATTACGGCATGATAATAATAATAATAATAATAATAATAATAATAATAATAATAATAATAATAATAATAATAACAATACTACTACTACTACTACTACTACTACTACTACTACTCTACTACTACTGTTAATAATAATAACAATAATAATAATAATAATAATAATAATAATAATGATGATGATGATACTACTACTACTACTACTACTACTACTACTAATGATAATGATAATAGTAATAATAATAATTATACTATTAGAGCAATTTGACCGGTGATACAAAATATTGGTAATATTAATAAAATAGATTTTAAAACATAATTACACCCCGAATAAACAAACCAAAGAAATTTCTAAGCACAGGAAGACGTTCATGCAGATGTTTTTCAAAATGTTATATCAACGTATAAATGGCGACCTGAGTAATGATTTCATACAAGCGTTACGTTTTGTTCCCTTACCTGCACGAATTAATAGCAGATGCTTACACACATAAAGAAAGTCTGTTCTTGCTCGTATATACTCTTCAATTTATAGGCAAAAATACGCGAAGAAATTCTTAAGGTTCCCTGCTAAAAAGAGTAAAATCTCTACATGTTCCTTGTGACAGAACATACTGTAATTACTCTGTGCACTTAAGCAGTTTGACCTTTATTTTCTTACCCTTTGAACGGATTATTGATTACCTTGGCCAGAAATAGAACTTCTATGGCCCTTTCACAGTACGAATCTCTCTCTCTCTCTCTCTCTCTCTCTCTCTCTCTCTCTCTCTCTCTCTCTCTCTGTGTGTGTGTGTGTGTGTGTGTGTGTGTGAAAAGCATATTTATGCATTCAAGTTTGTATTGAAATTTATGTCAACATGCGTCTTCTAATTTCATATATAGTCCTATGTGCTTTCAATCAAAATATGAAACTTCCATCTCTCTTATATATATATATATATATATATATATATATATATATATATATATATATATATATATATATATATATATATATATATATATATATATATATATATATATATGTATATATATATATATATATATATATATATATATATATATGTCCAAATACGTAAATGTGTAGTAGAAAGGACTGCGTGGTAATAGGGTAATAGGAGAGATCCTGACGAGGTATGTAAACAAAAACATGTGAGGTAATTTCTGGGATCTGTTGCCTGACAGCGAAGAAGACGGAGAAAATGTAGAACAAGGAAAATTCGAAAGAATATCAATCTTTGCCGTCTTTCCCTTTCTTTGCCTCTTTTCCCTTCTGCGCTACGTGTTTCATTTATAAGTCAGTCGGCATAGTAGTTGATGAAACATGTAGAAAAGTGAAATATAGGAATGGAGAAGTGTTTATAATCTAGAATAAACGAAGAATATTAAGTATTTTGTTTCAAAATCAGATAGTGCAGTATATCGTTTCAGAAGTATTTACATATACTATTCGGTAGTAGAATATAATTGGTATAATATTTACACAGAGAGAGAGAGAGAGAGAGAGAGAGAGAGAGAGAGAGAGAGAGAGAGAGAGAGAGAAGACTGTAGTGACGCGTTTATCATTAACCTTATTATTATCCTTATTTGCTGAAGTGAAAATCTTGATGGATAAGTAGAATACTACAAGTTCAAATGCTCAAGCAGGAAAAACAGCTTGATGAAATTACAAAGTAAATAACAAAATATGTAACAGAAGTGGAAAAAAGGTTATAAGATAAATGACTTGAACCATGAAATAAGACTTAGGCTGACAATGGGAAATTCTGAGTTTAAACGAACGTTTCAACCAAACCATTTAGAGGATCTTGTTAAAGTTTTGTCACAGCATAAAAAGATTTTTAGAAAACCGATTGCAATGAATCTGATCTAATAGCATTCCATCCTTACCGATGATAACGTTGAAAGTTCCTCAATAGATGTTAATCATATATCTGTTAAGGAACACTGTAACTACACGTCTACAGTAATCAGATATGATTGGTGTAAAAAGAATACCCTCATCTGCTTTAGCTTTTAGCTTATATGTTAACACTAGTGGGTAAGGAGTGCTATTCTGGTTAGCACCAGGAATAACATTCATGCAATTTTAATAGTCTTTATTACTTATTACAATTTGCATTCCATTCGTAAAATATTTCATAATTATACTGAGAAATGGGGCCCAACAAATTCCGTTGGTTTGAGTTTGAAAACTTTTAGGCTTCGGGGTAAACATGATCCAAAGCAAAGCTAACGTCAGGACCAGTCATACAAATTTCTTGACTAGACTAAGGATTTCTATGCGACACTGAGTTAAAGGAACAATTTCCAAACAACCAAGGCACTCGGGCAAATCATACTAAAAACTAAAATAAAGATGATTATATTTAGCGTAGGCATTTAGACAATTTTTTAATTGACGCTTAAAAATTTTAGATATGGAAGTTATAGTAATTAGATAGTGCTAGACCACGATACATTTAGTTTATGTACCTATTACTAGCTTTCAAACATGTCCAGAAAAATATCTTTCACCTGACCTACGAAAAATAACGAACTACTTAGGAGTTAAGTATTCAGCAGATATCACAAAAATAAAGGGAAAATATGATTTGGGTTCTCACATCGTAAACATCAAATTTAAGGGCAACATCAATGAGGTATAGTCAGTTTTCATCACATTGCTCATTGTCAAACATAGCCACCCACAATGTTGATTTTTTGTTTTTTAAAGTGATTCTTAAACCCACATGGTTCAAGCAAATGAAGCATCGTAGAATCTTTATAAAGAATGTACATATTTGAGAGTAGTGCACCATTATGTTCCTGAGTAGTACCAGAGAGGTATTCTTTTACCAAAAAATATGTAAGTCTATTAATCTTCGACGGAAGCATAATCCCTAATTCCCAGTTCTACCCGAATGAGTGAAAGTACTCCATGCGAAATCAGTTCTGTTACTTTTGCAAAGAAAATGAACCTCAATGGTACTCAAATATGAACGTCTGAAATTTTCATCAAACCGGTATTTAGTTTTTAATACGAATTCGACAATTGAGAAGGAATTCGCCTAAAACTTAGAATAGTAAAACTCTGACGTGGAAGGGCAAAATAGAGATGTTATCAGCTTAGATCACTCAATGCACAAATAGTCTGCTGGAGATTTCGTAAATATCTAACATGATCAAGACACATCATTAATAGCTTGTTTAGATTTAATTGCTAAAGATATTAAAACATGATCAAAAACTCCTTTTTGAAAGACATCCATCATAATTAAAACAGTAGGGCATTCAGTGAATAATATGTCCAAGCAATTGCCAGTCTTGTAATATGCTAATAACTTGGTCAGAGATTATTAGCATGTGGTTATCAGTAGAAAAAAAGAGCATTGAAATTTCCAACAGGCACAAAAGAAAATTCTTTATCATCTTTCCTTATCCTAGCCATGATGACGAAAAAGCAATACGAGATAATATGAAACACAAGCATTCATAATTTAAACATTATGGTATTTACATACATAACAGACCGATAGAGATACAACGAAATTATTCTATGCAATGACTGAAAATATATAAAATGAGGTATGAGAGAGAGAGAGAGAGAGAGAGAGAGAGAGAGAGAGAGAGAGAGAGAGAGAGAGAGATGCTTTTATCAGTAACGAAGGTGAAAGGGCTAAGGAAAATTTAAGAGGTAAATGAAAATGGAAAACAATCAAGCAGATAAATGAGTATATTGACAAATTTATAGGTACATCGGCCGTAATGCATTTACACAATTGACAACCTTTTGAAAATAGAATGGTAAGGATTTTTTTTTTCCAAAAGAAATGTATATAAACGCTATGAAAGCTTTAGAAATATCTGAGGTTCTCGAAAGTTTCATATAAAAAGTTCAAGATTAATGCATAGAAAACTTGAAACTACATATAAACAAACCAAAATGCTTTATTATGACGCAAGAAAATAAAATCTTCGTAGAAATCGTTAACAAATCTAAAGCCTTGGCTCCTCTTCATAACACTTTTCTTTTCTTCTCTCCATATTTTTTTGTATATGTTCGAATGCCTGAAAAAAGATCAGGCATTCGAACACATACAAATGTTTTTCTATTTTCTAGATCCTAATCCTAAAACTAAACAGCTTCTGGGAAGCCCCGAGTTTCCGGATGACAAGGATTCATATCACTTCCTTCATAGTTTCATGGTCTGAAGGAAAAATATTCCGGATTTCAGTGTGTTGATGTTTATAAACATTCTAACCCTTTTCTGTCCTGAGAAACTGTCTGCTGGATTCCTTTTACGACCATAAAACCTGTTTAACTAGATTAACAAGAGGTAAAACAGTCGGTTATGTTTACTCTGGCGCAGATTCCATTAGCACCAAGGAATGAAGAAAACGGGAAAGCGGGAAACAGCAGGGAAACCAAAAGCTGTATTAAGAGGAGACGGGGAATATCAATAGGACATGGGGTAGAATCAAAACAAGAAGATGATGAAGATAATGGACTCCTTTGCCTTCAAATTATGATTTTGTATCTATATCTTCACGGAAAAGTAAAATTTTGTGATATTGGTTGAAACTTCCATAAATGGATATTATCATCGTTCACAAGTAATGACCATCAAATTATAGATCTGTTTCAGCTACATTAGACACACAAGAGAAAGAAAATAAATGAAGCGAAAAGAGATGAAAATATGAAAATGATCATCCATTAATACAAGATGGTTTGACACTAATTGATACAATTATGAAGAAAAAATCTATTGAACAAACGAACAATTCGTTTCTATGCAACAGTGTAGTTTATCGTTA
This sequence comes from Palaemon carinicauda, assembly GCF_036898095.1. Taxonomy (NCBI): domain Eukaryota; kingdom Metazoa; phylum Arthropoda; class Malacostraca; order Decapoda; family Palaemonidae; genus Palaemon; species Palaemon carinicauda. Next base: position 104,187,165 of record NC_090731.1, on the reverse strand, counting down.
TCCGTAACAATGTAGCAAGACTGTTTCATATTTTATCATTGAGGAAATTAAAGAACTCCAGTACTAGGAAGCTTGATATTGCGACACTTCAATAGATCATTGAGGGGGAAGCGAAAAACTGCTACAATCGTGGGCCTGATAAGGACTCAGACAGCGTAGGCCACATTAGCTTGCGTACACCAGACGAGACGAGTTAAGTTATATGAAAAAATAGAAAGAGAAAATTAATTAAATACCTATATAGGGACATATTTTTGTTAAAAATTCTGATATTAAGATGTAGATGATCTCGTTGCACAGACACAACTTAATTTGCACGTAAAACAATATTTAATCAAGCCATAATATATATATATATATATATATATATATATATATATATATGATATATATACACATATATATATATATATATATATATATATAGATATATATATATATATATATATATGTGTATATATATGTATATATATATATATATATATATATATATATATATATATATCCTTCTTTTCTACCGTTATCCTTAAATTAAGGGGTCGGTTGCCTACACCAGGCATGGTTTATAGTATGCTAAAGGGTGTTTACGATAGCACCCTTGTAGTTACTGGCAGTGGGCTAAGCCTATGGCTTGATAGTCCACCTGCATGGTAGCAGTTTCCTATTTATTAGCAGTGGGTAAAGCCGTTTTCTAAAAAGCAAGACTGCAAAGTAGCAGCTATCCTTTTAGTCTCTTTTTGTGGCACAGTACGTATGTTGGTAGAATTCTTACACCTGTACACCAGTACCCTATGAGTTTAACACTTGTACATTGTAACAGTATTTTCTTTTTTTCTTTACTGCATACTGCACTCTACACCTCTCTGTCATCAGAACTGCTTTGAGCCTGCCTTTTCTTGCATTGATCTGTTTGGATTTTTGTGACCTTCTTACACTGAAGCTGTTGTATAAAAAGCTCGCTGTATATTAGAATTAAGTAAGTTGCATTCACCCCCACTTTTCAGTTATCACCTAACTAGCGATATGCACATGGGTGACCAGCAGAGTGTCTGCTCCCTCCTGCCTGCCCCTTCACTGCTAAGCCTTACTGTTTGGGATACCGCCCACAAAACCTGCCTCTTTGGCACACGCCATCTTAATGAAACTACCGTCCCTCACAATCAGAGAAGCATTCGGCTGGTTCCAGTGTGCTGAAGTCCAGTTTCCCATCAAGGGCATGACTCAATCAAACACCAAAGCCGATTACGTTCTCTCGGCGATCCCCGGTGACACTTTCCCGGAAATCTCTGTTTGGCTGTGCGAGCAGCGGGAAAACCCCAATAACGTATGAGGACCTCAAATTATACCTCACCCTCACTGGCCACCCATATAGCTAAATTTTACGAGCTCTCTCAACAACTGTTCGGGAACCAAAAGACTTCGCTTGCCCTCAGGGAAATGACCAGTATCGCTCACATGAAGCCTGCCCCAGGCGGCTCTCCTCGTGAAGTGAATCTACTTTGTGCCCTTTGGGTAAGGCGCCTACCCAAATTTGTCCGTGCTGCCATACTGAATGTCGATATTTTCCCCACGAAGGACATGATGACCAAAGTCGATGCCTTTATGGACCTTAATTAATGCCTTCACTCCTGACAAATTGGATGACTATTCAACATTGACTGAAGATGACCTGAATACGGTAGGACACAGACGCCCGTCCCATGACGTGCCTGAGCAGCAACAAAGCAGCCGACCACCAACATATACCACCCCTAGCTTGTGCCCCAACCAATGACCTCTCCAGGCACTTACTGATGCCCATCGCCGCAGTTATGTTTCTACCACTTCAGATTCGGTTCAGCTTCAACAAAATGTGCGAATGGGTGTCAGTGGCCAAAAAAACGTGTAAGTAGGCCATTGCTTGTGGTGAAGGCTTCACCTGTCATTAATCTTTTCTTTTTACATGATGCAAGTATGGGCGTGCGATTTTCGGTAGACAAGGGTGCTTAAAGTTCTCTTCTACTAAGCCCACTCTCCAGGACATGACGTAGTCTGTGTAAGTGTGCCGGCATCCACAAGTTAGCTACCAATGGATTTGCAATACTCAACCAGGGTTATGAAACCCTCACATTATCGTTTGGAAGCCCAAAATATAATTGAAAGTTTCTTGTAGCTGACGTCACATTGCCAATCCTGGGTGTGGACTTCATCTCATATTTCCACCTCCAGGTTTATGCCGCTCACCATCGGTTAATGATCTCGGATCCGTACTCCTCAATACCTCTCCAGCCCCCTCCTCCGACCTCGCTCTCCACATCAGCGCACCCATGGATGCCTAAGCCCTCCTCATATCGTACCCGGATGTTTTCCGTCCAGGCGCCCACGGCTCCCACTAAACACGGTATTTACCACAATATCAAGACGACAGGGTCCCCAGTGTTCACCCCATTCAGACGTCTGGCACCAAATTGTTTGGCCGCTACTAAACAAACATTTGCTGAAATAGAAGAAACGGGACATTGCCCAAAGGCCTCAAGCCCATTGTCGTCACCCTTACACGTTGTCCTGAAGAAAGATTGGGTATTAAAAATGCCAGAACCAGATCACCACCTCCTCCCGAACACCGACGATGTGATCTCCTACTTGTACAAAGAGAAGGTTTTATTTCCACGCTCGACCTCCTGAAGGGATATTATCAGGTGCCCATGAACCCAGAAGACATCCCCAAGACCGCCATCACCAATTACTCCTCTTTTAGCTAACATAATACTGGGGCCACTTTTCAATGTCTCATGAACGGCATATTAGGGGACCTCCCCTTCTGTGTATGATACGTGGAAGACATCTTAGGAGACCTCCCCCTCTGTGTATGTTACTTGGACCACATTCTTTTGTTTTCTTGCTCCAAAGAGGAATACCTCCGTTCTCTACACATCGTGCTAGACCGCCTACAACAGAATGGCCTTGTATTCCAGTACAACTAGTGTACTTTTGGTGACAAAGAAGTATTGTTCTTAGGGCACTGTATCACTCCTGAAGGAGTCCCCCCCCCCTTTCCTGAGAAGATAGCAGCCGTTCATAACTTCCCTAAGCCCTCGGCCGTCAAAACCACTGCAAGAATTCTTGGGCATGATCAAGTATTATCGCCGTTTCCTGCCAGCCATCGCTGCCACACTTTCCCCCCCTTTACACCTCCCTCAAGGTCAAGTCAAAAGACCTAAATGTGAGATCCCCTTCAAGAAGTGGCCTTCTGCTACACAAAGAATGCCCTATTAAACACTTCTCCTCTCACTTTTCCTGCCCCGTGCACCTCTCCGTCTCTCCACCGATGCCAGTGACATCCCTATTGGGGTAGTACTCAAGCAAGTGGTCAACAGCTCGCCTTGCCCATTGGCCTTCTTCAGTAGAAAACTGTCCATGGCCGAATCCGGCTACCCTACCTTCGACTGTGAATTACTGGCAGTGCACTTGGCTGCCCATCACTTTCACCACTTCATGAAAGGTATGCCTTCATCATTCGAGTAGACCACGTGCCTCTGGTGTTTGCCTTCACTCGAGAGTCTGACACCTGGTCCGCCCGTCAACACTTATATCTCTCCACCGTGGCTTAATATAGTTGTACCCTTCAGCAAGTCCCTGGGAAAATGAATCCCATTGCCGTTGCCCTGTCAAGTGGGCGCCATTCACCTGGGATTGGATTACAATTCCTTGGATGAAGCCCAACGAAAAGATCCTGAGTACCAAACATGCAGGACATCCTGCACATCACTCCGTTGAGAGGATGTCCCTCTCGATGACTCCAATGCCATCCTCTTCTGTGACATTAGTACTGCTAGACCTAGACCCTGAATACCTTCTCCAATGCGCCGACAGGTGTTGGATTTCATTTATGGCCTTTCACATATCTTGCACCATTCTATGTCACAGCTACTGTACTTAATGCAAAACGTGAAAAGTACATCATCTCACAGATTCAAGAGGTGGTATCTTCCATTTTCCTTAGCGGTGCTTTGCCCACACTTACGTCAATGTTATAGGTCCCCTACCCACATCACAAGGACATCGTTACTCGTTTACTGTCAACGGCCGCTCCACTCATTAGCCTGAAACCATTTCCATGGAAACTGTAACATCAGCCGTGTGCACATCTGCCTGACTCTCAGGATGGATAACGAGATTTAGTATCCCAGAGCATATTACTTCTGACAGGAGTACCACTTTCACCTCTCAATTGTGGACATCAATAGTGAATCTTCTGGGAATCACCATTCATCAGACAATCGCATCTAACCCTGCAGTCAACGGAATGGTTGAACATTTTCACCGTACCCTCAAAGTAGCTTTGGTGTCCCGCTGCAAGGACTCCAATTGGTTTACCCAGCTTCCCTGGGTCCTCCTGGGAGTACAGACCACTCCTCTCACATTTTCAACTCCTAGTTGATGTCGCTCACCATCGGTTAGTCAACTCGGATTCCTACTCCTTGACAAATCTTCAATCCGGCCTTTCCAACCTTGCCCTCTACATTAGTTCACCAATGGATGCCTACTCCCACCTCCTTACATTGTTCCCAGAAGTTTTCCATCCAGTACTTCGTTAAACGCCCACAGTTTGCTCTAAACACAATAGCAGAAATGTGAGCTGTCCCTGCCAATTTTTTTCCGTCTGCAACCTCCACCAAAAATCTCCAGCGTCTATGTCACGTTTTGGGAAAATTTATTCCATGTTGCCAGGCTTGCAAACTCCAGATAAGCAACATATACCGACAGGTCTGCATTCGGCAATGCACATTTTCCTGTGCAACGACACTAACAAGCCACCGTTAACGCCCTATTACACTGGCCCTTTCCTCATGATCCGTCTTACGTCGAAAGCATTCCTACTCAACGTGCCTGGAAAAAGAAGTCTGGGTCGCCACTGATCGACTAAAACCTGCATATCTCGGGCCAGATGACCTGCCTACAGCACGCCTCTCAATAGTAGGGCGCTTTATTTCACATGTATGTCATTTCTATTGGGGGGGGGGGGGAGGAGCCATGTACTGCACGTGTTTCAAATTTGTACATTGTAAGGGTATTTTTTTTTCTTAATTTCATATCACGCTGTAGACATCTGTCAACAAAACTTGTTTGAGCCTTTTTTTTTTTTTTTTTTTTTGAATTCACCTGTTAGAATTTTTTTTACCTTATTACACTGAAACTTTTGTATAAAAAGCTTGATGTCTATTGAAATAAAGTTAGTTGCATTTGCCCCGTCTTTTAGTTGTTGCCTAACTGGCGATACGCACGCACCCCTACCACAGGGCTCTCTCTCTCTCTCTCTCTCTCTCTCTCTCTCTCTCTAATATATTTGTATATACATACACACACATATACATATATATATATATATATATATATAATTTATATATGTACATATATATATATATATATATAAATTATATATATATATATATATATATATATATATATGCATGTGAGTGTATTTATATATGTGTGCGTGTGTGCTCAGTGTGAATGAATGAAAGTGATACATGACACTGCTTCCTGCAATGTTATCCACCCGGACAAGTTTGCAATGCTACTTGCAAAACAAGCAACGGTTAAAGATTCATGATCGAATCATTCGCGACTACATTTGCAATGGACAAATTGCTATTTGTGCTTCGCTTATGGATTTTGCAATGTCAGGTGCGAGTGAATCAACATTTGCCTTATGCCATATGTAGATGGTTTGCTGTTTCTGGAGTTTCCTTTCCAGTTCAACGACACAACTCTACTCTTACTCTTTGTTGAAGGCTATCGACCTTGTTTGAAAGTAACCGGTTTTCATATAATAACACACATGCACATACCCAAAGACACACATATAAGTATATTTGTGTGTGTATATGAATATGTATACACATATAAATACATATATATATATATATATATATATATATAGCCTATCCTAATCCTCATCTCCTACGCCTATTGACGCAAAGGGCCTCGGTTAGATTTCGCTAGTTGTCTCTATCTTGAGCTTTTAATTCAATACCTCTCCACTCATTATCATTTACTTTGCGCTTAATTGTCCTGAGCCATGTAGGCCTGGGTCTTCCAACTCTTCTAGTACCTTGTGGAGCCCAGGTGAACGTTTGGTGAACTAATCTCTCTTGGGGAGTACGAATGCATATGCATATTCATAAAACCATACACAGGCATATATACACACACAAATAAGAATGTACACATACACACACACGCACAGACACGCATAAACAGACACATACATTTATATATATATATATATATATATATAGTATGTTATGTATATACATAAATTGATATACAGTATATGTGTAAGTGCAATATTTCATCATACAAAATTGTTAATGTTAGCCTTTGTTTGTGCCTGTATATTTACTTTTCGTGTGTAAATTGATTTTGTTGTGGATGAATGCGGGTCAAATTCAAGATATCCGTAAAGAAAATAAAGAAAATATTCAAAATGAACAGTTAGAGTAATGTGTACGAAATATGGTAGCTTTTTAGTATGTAATCTTTGGAGCGTTGAGAAACAACAATTATCCAAATAAAAACACTTAAAAAGGTAATCCAAATCAGTTTGAAATGCAAAATGAAACGGGAAATCAAAGAAAATGAAGGCAAAACCAATTCTTGTTTATAATTTCCTTCGAGAGGATGATGTTATCATCGATGTCTCTTTTATGACTATGTAAATGATTAACCTTTGACGTGACGTCAATGAGCTATAATTAACGAGCGTCACGGAGATAGAACTCATTAATAAATCAAGTCATCAGTCAGTCACAGAAGCAGTTGCTTGATCAGGGCTACGTTTTTGTCATTCAATGTACTTGGTTGCCTTGATTCTATTTCGTTAGGATTTGGTTTCTGAGGTAAGTATAGAAAGCCAACTGAACATATACTAAAGACCTCTAAGAGGCACGAATTGATTTTAAAAACAATGGTGGGAGTGTATGATGGTTTATTGAAAACTATTCAATTTTCAAAATTACACATGAAGTGTCTATATAATTCTTAAGAAGGTTTACTAAATTTTATAGTAACTCCGTCCACTAAACTTTGAAATGATCTTTTATATGCTCAAAAGAGGGGTGTATATCTTATGAACCATCTAATCTTCAGCACATTTATTAATCTATTTGTTAGTCTAAATCTTCATTTATGCATATCCATTCCATTTACGATCAATAATATTTCTTAATTATTTTCATTCATTTGGCGTAGTACAACTTCCTTTAAATTTTCTTTGTAATAAGTTACCTATCAGAGAGATATATGATTTGACGATTACGGTAACCAAAGATTCCGGATACCGACATAATCATTGTGAAGTGAAACTGCTGATTTTGGTAAACTATATCCATTAGATGATAATTTTCGTATTGTTTTTTTTTTTTTTTTTTTCTCACCACTTACTCGTTCTTTTTTTTTTAAAGAGTCACACTTCTACTATGGCACAGATAGCAGTGTAATTATAGAGTAGTTGTTTTAAATTTTCTTCCCAAATCCAGATAGAATAAGATGTAAATGTTAGTGTCACTCATCTGCCTACAACACATACAAAATGCATCGTCGACTTCACAGTGGGACTTGAATTGGGTCATTTTCTAACAATAAGATACGATAGAAGTTTGACATAATAAAATCTTGTTATATTCGAAGGAATATTCTGACGTAGTCATACTATTTTTTTTTATTTGTTAATGGCATCCCTGGAGAGAATTTTATTCGTATTGTCATTTTTCTTTTTTTTTTTTTTTGCGTATGCTGCGAATGTCATCCTTAGTATTTTTTTTTTATTTTAATTCCTTTCTTATAATCCCTAAATGAAATAAAGTTGAAAGTGTTTATATATCTATTTCCTTACTCTTTCTTACTTGCTTTTCTTTGTGACCTTTTGAACACTATGTTGCTAATAATAATAATAATAATAATAATAATAATAATAATAATAATAATAATAATAATAATAATAATAATCTGACTTCTCAATGCTTCTTGTTATCTTCTTTTCAGGATTACTGCATACAGCCAGTAATTGGGAAAAGTCATCGTTCATGTTGGGTAGTTAAATTCAAGAATACTTGGTGAATCAAGGTTTTAATGTAAAATTTACAATTCGGGTAAAAGAATACAGTGAACAAGCTACACGTTTCGGGAGTGCAGCTGTCTCCCTTCCGCAGGCTAGAGTGGTGCAAACGATGATAGCTATGTCCTTATATATGACAATTCTGGCTCTGCCTAAGCCAGATAACAAGACCCATTGGGAAGACAGTGTATAAGATCAATGCATCCGAGGCAGCCATTATTTTTAACAAAACTTGCCTGAAAGAGGGTCCACGACCCAAATAATAATAATAATAATAATAATAATAATAATAATAATAATAATAATAATAATAATAATAATAATAATAATAATATAAAGACGTTTTAACTGCAATCGAAAATTTCGTGAAAGCATTTTCCATGATTGTAGGATTGAATTCATCTTCCTCATATAGTCTGTTACTTTTTAAAAAGGGTTAAAAAGAAAAAAGTTATTTCCCCTGATATTCTAAATTTTTTTCTTCTATTCATAAGTTTATGTCTACTGTTTATGATAGAAATGAATTGTAATTGGGAAATTATGCTTATCGTTTTTGTACCGACATCGATGAGTTTGGGGTTATTCAAAATTAACCTCATTTGATTTTCCCAATTTTAATCAATGGTCAATAATTCTGAGAATTAGACACTTATAAGTATTGTTTCCCTAATACTCATAACTCAAATTAAACAATCGATAGAAAAGAAAAAAAAAAATAAAGAGTATGTCGAAGACGAGGAACACACACACAGATTGGCCGGAGTTTCTCTCTTGGCGGAGGCTTAAGACGAGGAAGTATGAAAGACTGTTTGACTTCACTTGGAATGATCTAATATTCACTTCGCAATACCTTGGCCAAATCCTCCTTTGGCCTCTTATCTTCCGCACTGGATTGACAGCCAGTGTCATACTGGCTAGATCTAGCTCCGATAAATGAAAGATTAAGAACAAAGGTACAGGAGATGTTTGGTTTAGCCGACTAGGCCACGGAGAAGCCGTACAACATCCCTTCTGAACGGAATTACGAGACTTCTCTACGTCATCTATCCCAATGACAGTGACGCGGAATCTACTTTTTCTTCCTATCGAAAATTTTGCCGGATATATATATATATATATATATATATATATATATATATATATATATATATATATATATATATATATATATATATATATATATGTGTGTGTGTGGGTGTATGTGTGGAGATATATATATATATATATATATATATATATATATATATATATATATATATATATATATATATATATATGTTTGTGTGTATGTGTGTGTATGCGTAAAAATCATAAGGAAAACGTGTTGCTCAGATGCAGAAGAACCACAGGGAAAATGGAAATACAAAATATACGATTAAGTCCTGACTAGTTTCTTGATACTTCTTCAGAGGACTGATTTATTGAGAGAGGTTTCTTTACATTTTATAGGGAAAGTAAACGTATGAACATACATGTAAAGGCTTACAGAACAATGACACTCCCATACCAGCTACCTGGGCTGTGGTCAGGTGTTTACTGGGCGGAGATCAAACCTCATTAGACACCTGCCAAAAAGGGTCATTTTTGGTGACAGGTAAATTCTTGTTTTTGAGTGTCAGTACAGTTTATTTATATGAATAACGGTAGTCTTATCTATATAAATACATAAGCAAAACTATATGTATATATAAAACACATCTATATATAAATATAATAATAATAATAAATAATAATAATAATGTTTATTGGACAAAAAATATTTACATACAAAGATTTACAAAAAGAAAAAAAGACTCAGTCCAAGCCCATGTGGAGCAGAGCTCTTCGGGCAATAATACAATTAAAATAATATCATCAATTAAGTAAAAATAAAAAAATAAAGTAAATATGGATATAGATATACAAAATGTACGCATACATATACATAATCATATGTATACAAATAGATACATATAAATGAGATTCTTAGCCTAAAAAACAAATGGAAATGCATATTTATATGATAATGAAGGATTGTATATGAAAGCTAATGGTATATACATTGAAAAATTGTAGATATTAAGCAAAAAACTCAGTAAAAGAATTAGTTTTACAAATAAAAAATATTCTAAACAATGAAACATACTTGCATTGTGGTTAGGTAGGCAAGTATAAATATTTATGAATAAAGCTTAATACCCAGATAATAGGAGATTTGTATATGATTTCTTAAAAGATCGAACGCTAAGCAGTGCCTTTAGATAAGCGGGCATATACATACGTATACACAGACAGGCATTCATACACACACATGCATAATATATGCATAGACATACATATGCGTACACATACTGGTATACATATACAGACACATACATAGACTTACATATATACATACATACATATATACAAATAATAAAAAAAACCGTTTCCATACCTTGTTAGACACTTTAAAATAACTCATTACCGATAAAATATATCATAACTTTTTTGACGTTCAATGGGACTGAGAGATTACCTTACATATAATGAAAATATTACGAAAATGAGGACCATAAGTAAGTCGTTTTCATTGTCCTTATTAATCTGTCCAAGAATTTATAGTTTTTTTTTTATATGATTATATAAGACTAATAAAAAAAGTATTTTCTATAAGTTTATGTAAAGACTAGGAATTATTTTGAGTAGCTCTGCTCATCATATGTTGCGATCATAAACATCGGGGTTAGAATGAAATGATGTTAATATATGCAATCAATATCAGACAAGTTTTATTGTGGAAGTTAAAGATAACGTTTTATCAACTGTTTGTTTTTGGCTATTAAGATATTGGCTGGGACAATACTACGCACCACATAGTAAACAAAAATACTCACGCAAAAAACTGGTTCAACTAATTACATTTGTGTTGATATAATCTATGGTTTACAATTCCAGGCTGAAAGAATACTCTATACAAAAGGGTAGGCGTGCTATTGTTTATCATTACAGTGTTGTGTTATTTGCATAATTGAAAATCAATTTACTGCGACGACTCTGCAACGGCTGCTTTTACGTTTGTGATTCTGTTGATAATTATGATGGATTTATGCATTATCATTGATACGATCATACCAACAATCATATATATATATATATATATATATATATATATATATATATATATATATATATATATATATATATATATAAATACATATATACATATATATACATATATAAATATATACATACACATATATATATATACATGTATATATATATATATATATATATATATATATATATATATATATTTGTATATGTATATATATATATATATATATATATATATATATGTATATGTATCTATCTATCTATCTATATTATATATATATATATATATATATATATATATATATATATATATATATATATATATCTCTCTCTCTCTCTCTCTCTCTATATATATATATATGTATATATATACATATATATATATATATATATATATAACTTTCATTATAACACAAGGTTTTAAGCCTTCCTAGTGTTTAGTGGGTGCTCCTTAATTAACTCTCTCGTGACCTGGAGTATGACAATATCACTGTCAAGCTAATGACTTTTGACCGGAGGCAAAATTTACACAACCACAGAGAAAACTTTTTTTCTGCACCTTGGTAAGGACTAATATAACAGATATGAACTTCTGGTTTATTGCATTATGCAGTAAAATAATTGGCCGTTTTAGTGATGTAAGTAGAATATCTTTGAAAAATATAAGATGATTTTTAATTTTTTTTATAAAAATACAGTAATTATGTTTTTTATATGAAAATTGCGTAGATGTGGTTGATCTGTTACACTGTATCAATGATTTCAATATATATTTATTCTCTGATGAGCGGTTATTGATTACATAAGGACGTCATTTGTTAACCTACATACATTGATGTTTCATAAGTAATGAAGATAGAAAGAAACTGCCAATTGCATTAGACAGCTGAACAAAATTGGTATCTATTGTTAAAAACGGGTGTAAGTAAGGCGAACAATAGACTTGTATTTGTATGTAACAAAGTTTGCGATTTTTTCTTTTTTTATATCGAATGTTAATGTTTCTTAATTTTTTAACACCGCAATAAATTCAAAGAACACCTTCAAAATGCTGTATGAAACATGACCATTACCATTATTTTCATAAGTATAAATATGGATAAAGTAGAATTAAGAGTAATGCCAGGGATTAAGCAGTTTGAGAATGAGCATATCTATGCCGGCATTTAGTTCAATAAATATGTAAGGAATAACACGATAGACAAAATGAATATTGCAATAGGGTCTGAACATGCTTCCTATATAATTCAACAATAAAAGTGTAGATTTTGTCAGTAATAATTAGCAATCATAGAGCAAAGATTGACAATATATTTTTATCTTTAGCAACTAAATTCACAATCGAAATGTTCATGTTTTTTTTTTTGTTTTTTTTTACATTTTTCTGCACCATATAAAAATACAAAACGTTGTTTTTCAAAATGTATATGAATTATGAAAATTTCAATTATTTGGAAATGCAAAAACACGGCTAGAAAATTATATATATTGGACACTTAAAATTCTCATGGAGAACACAGTCATAAATAAGTAATGAATAATGCTAAAAAAAAATAATATTGCAATGGAAAGCTGAATAAA
>NC_090731.1:104164411-104169411 GCF_036898095.1 Palaemon carinicauda | reverse complement strand
ACTGAATGGAAAGGCAGCTAGACTTTAATCAACCCAGAGAGTAGGCAGGTAGGCTTTAGAAGCGGGTTTTGAACAACTGACCATATCAATGTTATTAACACGCTATGACAAACCTATGTTTGCCATTTTTAAATCATGAGAAATCCTTTGATTCTGTCAAAACTTCAACCGTGATGAAAGCATTTCAAAGACAAGGAAGAGATGAATCTCATATCAGAACACTTGAAGATATGATTACAAGAAGTAGCAGCAATCCTAAAACTATATATAGTAAGAAAATTCCGATTGAGAGTCAGACAGGGAGACCCCATCTCTCCTAAATTCTTCACAGCATGCCTAGAAGAGTTTTTTTTTTTTTTTTTTTTTTAAAGAATCTAGATTGTGAAAATTCAGGTATCAACATTTACGGGGAATACATTAAAAACTGAAGATTTACAGATAACATAGTTGTGTTTAGTGAATTATGAGAGGAATTGCAAAAGGTGACAGAATATTTAACCAGAAAAAGCAGAAATGTAGGAATGAAAATGGATATAAGAAAATCTAAGATAGTGTTCAATAGAAATGCAGAAAAACAACATATAACGGGTATGGAATAACCTCTAGAGATTGTTAATGAATATACAAACTTAGGACAGACGGTAAGTGATTCCCTAGGACATGAGGCCAAAATTAAACGAAAGATGTGTATGGTATGGAGAGCTATTGGTAAATAATATGGGATTATGAAATCATATGGTCTTACCAGTAAAAACTTATTGGACACTTACTAAAGCCCTAGAATGTAAGCTAGTTACAGTTCAAAGAGATAACCAAAGAATAATGATGATAATAACTCTAAGGGAGAGAAATGTCCTGACAAATAAGATTGGTGCAGCATGCCAAATCCTTGACATTTTTGTTAGTAAGTATACCAGAGTTCTCTTTATGAGTATGGCTTTTTCCCAATATTTGTATCCAAGAGCTCCAAAGTATATGTCCAATTATTTTCTTACTCTAAAAGTCTTTAGCTTCTGTTGCAAAATGTAGAGAACTACTAATAAATTACTTATGAAAGCAGATCGTTTACGAGGAGAAGCTTCAATGTTTATATTATTTTTGTTGAAGCTGGTTTGGATGATCATTGGGTTCTTGAATTCTCCTGCTTATCATAATGCGACTTGAATAATACTAATATAATCAATCCCTTTTTTGTAAGCAGTTAGAGTTAAATAATTCATTACTATAGCTGAAAATCCATCAGTGCAATCTTATGTGACCTTAACCATTAAAATTACAACAAAACTGCCATGAAGAGCATTGAAATAACATTGTCTAAGTCTAAGCTATCAAAATCACTCTGCAATGTTATTCAGTAAACACCATCTTTTTCTATCACTAAACTTTATGGATCAACCTGAGGATCTCCATAGCTTCAGGCCATGGAGAGCTTTGAAATAACATCGTCCAAGATAACAGAAGCACTATGCGATGTTATTCAGTAAACACCATCTTTTTCTACCACTAAACTTTGAGGATCAACCTGCCTCTTCCCATGATTGTTTTTCTCCCTATTTTGTATTACATGAAATGAACTTGCCGAGAATACAGGTCAGTCAAGTGAATGGGCACTAGCAAGGTTTCAAGTACCGGGTCACTGAACATAAACAATAACAACTAGGAAAGAAAATAAGATATTACAAACCTCCATCAATGATGCCATTTACTCGTTACACAAATACTCTATTTAACTTACGGTAATTTATTTTTTATTGTGATACGAGGATACGATGAACAAACTTATCCTGATATTGTATGCCTTGTATATCTTATAAATATAGCAACGGGAGCCATATTTTCTCCAAAACATACAGCAGTGAGCTTAGTTGATAAACAAAATAAACAAAAGTTTTGGATCTTGATCCCAAGCCAATTGGTAATTTTTGTATTGTCAGTTCCTATGATTTGACTCTGAAATAAAAACAAGAATACAGTGATAACGAATAACTAACCTTATCTGGCGAACAACAAAGGGATTTATAAGCCTCTATAGCGTCAGATAAGGGTGGCAATTACATGAGTACATTCAACGGTAATAAAGGTAGTTTAAGTTGATTGCAATCAAATAGAGATTACAATGTTTGCTGTGTGGAAGGAAATGGAGAGAAGGATTCTTCTTTATTTGTGTTTGGGGGAAGTGCCTTTGGTATATGGATGTGTTGCTTGCTGCACGTGCATTTCATACATGGCTCCTATCCCCGAAGAAGAAATATTATTCTTCCTCAGAAACTTATGTCCTAATATCATATTATACTCCTCATTCATTCCATCAATCACATGAAAATAACGCTCTTCCACCCATATCCCATAAATCATAACAGATTCTTAAAATTTCGTAACAACAGGTATACCCAACTCTCCAATTCCTCGCATAACTCCTCCACATACCTTTTTCTCACCCAATTTAGGCAACCTTTCAAAATCAATTCTATGAACAATAATCAAAACACATTCAGTATCAATTATAGTATGCATTGCTATGCCTCTACACTCAATCATTATTCTCAAACAGTTTGTCTTTTCTCCATCTCATTTCGTAATCATTTATACTTTTAAGACTAAAGGGCTCACCTCTTTGAACCCTCTTCATACACAATTTCCCTGCCCATGATTTCCGTTTACTCTTCCAATTTACTTACCTTTTTGTCTAATTTTCATACACACTTGATACACGATCACCCTTTCTACAGTTCTTACATTTGCTCCTTGGGGCCTTCCAAATTCTAGCAAAATTACCCTGCAAGCCACAATGTCCACATATCCCACTTACTCTCTGAAATCCAATCTCTCTTGCTATATGGCCTAGTCTACTACACTTTTAACATTTAATATGCCCTGCTTTTGTACGCTCATTAAGATGATACCCTTTCTCTCCACAATCAAAACAGGCACCCATTGACTACATACATTCATTGTTCTTATGACCCATTCTGTTAGAACCAAAACATCTTTCATTCTGACTTTCATTCTCTCTTCTATCTCTCTTTATACTTGCACCTCTATCACTGTTTTTATTCTAGCTTTCCCGGTATATACTCTTCTTTTGTCTATCGTTCTCTCCCTCTTTCACTCCCATACTATTCATCTGGAAACTTTGTCATAACCTTCACCGGGTTACACATCAATGAATCTTTATAGGTTTTGTATTATGGGACAATTGTCTCTCCTACTTCCTTTCCAACTTTCACTCCGTAAATCCCCATTATTTTCAATATCTTGATGTTCCACTAATTTCAATATATCATCTCATTTCAATCTATCATTTGTTCATCTCACTTTCTCTTTCCTTTTTAGATTCATAAACTCAAACACACACTGGCGAGGAATTCTTCATTAATACCATATATTCACTTATATTCTCATCCCCAAATTTCTTCCTTGCTTAATTTCCAGTCAATGTGCACACATCTACGCAATATGGTTTTCCCCATTCTTCTTTCTATATATTATGTCACCTTTCATTCTTCTCATCTGATCAACCAAGCTCTTTTTAAACGATATATATTTCAGATAACACCCACCGTCAGGATTGTCTTATTAAAAAACTAGCCAACTTCCTTTCCAAAAACCTAAAGTTCTTGCACCCAAAACCTTTTATTTTCACAATAACATTCCATACGAAAATTTTCGTACTATCTGGAAAACTCAATTATATCCCTCACTCCATTCAAACTATACTTTCCTATACATGGTACTTTCCTAATCAGAATACTTCTGTGTCCTTTCTTATATTAAACTTCACTCTGTGACGCCACTCAGACTGTCTGCTTTCTCCTTCTCTCTAATTTGTTCACTACTGTTGGAGGATGAATATAGTGAATCCTTACTTTAACCGTAAGTTCATCACTACCTTACTCTTCTTGCCACTCTTATTCTTTGTACTCTCATTCACCTTCCTGATCGCTTCAATAGGAGTAGACGTTTTTCTTTCCATTTCTGCTCCTTCTGTTCCCCCCATTTTCTTCATCATTTCAGTCATTCTATCTTCAATTTTCTCCTCTGCTATTTTCAGGTGACATTTCATACTATCTCCTATCACTCTTATCAGGATCCTCAGTTCTCCCTTTTCCATCCTCAAACTTTCATTTCCACATCCATTCCTCCTCAGTTCCTCTATCAAAGCCTTCAACTTTTCTTTTGTGCTGCCCTATTTTCTCCACGCTTCCAACCAAACCTTACTTCACTCTATCCTGTCTGATCCAAATGACTCAAAAGCCTCTGGCAGTATCGTAACCAAAAGAATAAGGCCTTTATTGGGTGCCAAAATACTTGCTGTGGTCTTTGGGGTTACTAGGAATCAGATTAAAAATTCTTTTAATTCTACTTTACTTTATTTGCTATCTGCATATACATACAATCGCATACATTCAGTTATAATTCCTTTTTACCCTAACCTATTAATGAATGTATGTTATTAAATACTCTCTTATATTATAATGAGAAAATTTTTATTCAGTTAAAATTAAAGAACAAGCCACCACCTAAGCTAACTAATATCACAATTCCACTCCAATAAACTAAATGTCTTGATCAATCACAACAAGCACGAACAATGTAAACACTATAATATCAAGAGGTCAAAGTGGTACCCCGATCAGATGTAATATGTTCTTGGATGCTAAATCTTGCTATCTATCCAGAAAGTGAGGCGGCATTACATGAGGTGAATGTTGCATCTTGCATGGGGATGGTTTCAGGCCAACAAGTGGAGTGAAGATGGTTGTGAAAAGCTGTCCTTGTGACTTGGGTAGATGGCCAACCATGTCAATGTGAATGTAGGTAAAACAAAGATGCAGATGATGAAAAGTGCCCACACCAGAACCTGCTTCGATGCACTTTTGATGGGTGTGAACCAATCCTTGGCATCTTTAGTAGTGCCATACCACACGAGCTTTAACTTCAGTAGCTGTGCAGTAGATTAGGGCATGGAGTGTAAGAGGCCATGGATTAATTGAAACACC
>NC_090731.1:104149411-104159411 GCF_036898095.1 Palaemon carinicauda | reverse complement strand
ATACATTTGACATGAGTAATAATATATGAGTTAGATCTGTGACGGCCTTTGCCTCACGGGCACCCGAATGAACTTGATAGAATTTTCAATAGATTTGGAATAGAGGGAAACAGTTTTGAACACTTTTCCAGATAAACATTACCTTTGACGTCGGCGAATATTGGAAATACGAAAAGCAGTAGGATATCTTTAACAAGGGTAGAATGGCAATGAATTTTCTTGTATTGACAGAACAATATTTATATTCTGTCGCTTAGCCTTAGAGTATATATGATAAATATTTAGTAAGGCAGCGCTAAGAAAGGACATTCAATCACTTAGGCTATATACTATAGTTATTAACTATGATATATTTATCTTGAGTAATGAACTCTATTTATATTTCCGTTGTTATTTAATTAACTTCATTTTTTCTTTTCATTTTTTTTTACTTAACTCACTTTTGATACTTGTCACCTTACTACTATTTTATCGTCTAAATCTACATTATCTATTGTCTTTAATTTAGTTTTCTGTACATGTGAAATAAGCTTTTTTAAACATCTATACTTATACATCATACTTTATCAAAACGATATTACTGTATTACCACCTCGCATCAACACCTATACTTTTCTATCAACCTGAACTTTGATAGTTATTCACTAACCACACATAATCTCCAAAATTGAGTATTACTAAAGTTATTAACTGATCTTCTATCAGGCTTAAGCTTATTTTTTTAACTTAATTTGATTTAGATATTTATCTGACTTGAATTGTAGATTATCCGTTAATTTTTCTTAATTTCTTTTTTGTTTTCATATTAACCTTTTAAATATCTTGATAATGTTAAATGTACAGTACCTTTCTTATTATATCATGCATTTCCATCAGAATTTTTAGTACAGAAAAAGACTGTTGTCCTTCTTGGAGTAATGGGTTTATACGAAATAACAAGTGCTATAGTATTATTATTATTATTATTATTATTATTATTATTATTATTATTATTATTATTATTATTATTATTATTATCTAACTTTTTATTAGATAATGAATTTTGACTAAAGACTACTCCATAATCCTTGGGGTTTGACCAAAATTGTTGTGCCCTTGAAGTATGGTAATAGATAGTCTGTCATACAAGTATGTTACTAAAACTAGATACGACGATCTTGCTATATATTCTTTCGTTGACTTATCAAATACTAAGTATATGTTACCTCAAAGGAATGGGACATTCCCAAATGGAGGTCTTCGACATGATAATAACATTACCATGTTTTTAGGTAAGCATTAAAAATGGGGATGGGTTTTTTTGTGACCTTCAACGACGTTTACTTCTAATGAAATCTGGAAAGGACATCGCAAACTGGTCTGAAATGGTCCGTTTTTCTTTGGAATTTTCCATGTAGATCTCATACTGTGGCTGCACTAAGATTAATGTCTTTATAGAGTAAACGGCTTGCAACATTAAATCACAAATTCAAATCTCTGCGGTGTGCATTCATTATATAACAAGGATGATAAGGACATCTGAAAATAATATTGAAATTAATTGAGAATACTTGAGCGATCTCTATCATAGTGTATTTTGTTAATTGCCATGGAAAATCAAACAAACTTGCCTAGTTATCAAATTTATATTCTTTAATAATTATATCTTTTTATCCTCGGAGAACATTACAGAAAATACAAGCTTTTTGTGTCTCTTTAAGTCTTTATTGAAAGTGTCTAAGTCCGACGCACTTCACCACCCTCCCTGCAACTGGGTAACAGCTTATATAAAAAAGGAAAACAACACCAAAGACGACCTATAAGGTTTTTATCTTGGGTGTCTCTCTCTAGTATTACTATCATTATTATCACTTGCTAGGCTACAACCCTAGTTGGAAAAGCAGGATGCTATAAGCTCAGGGTCCTCAACAGGGAAAATAGCCTAGTGAGGAAAGGATACAAGGAATAATGAAATATTTTAAGAACAGCAACAACACCTAAAAAATATTTCCTAAATAAACTATAAAAACTTGAACAAAACAAGAGGAAGAGAAATTAGAGTGTACCCCCAAGCAAGAGAACTCTAACCCAAGACAGTGGAGGACCATGTTACTGAGGCTATGGCACTAGCTAACAGTAGAGCACAATAGTTTGATTTTGGAGTGTCCTTCTCCTAGAAGAGCTGCTTACCATAGCTGAAGAGTCTCTTCTACCCTTACCAAGAGGAAAGTAGTCACTGAACAATTATAGCGCAGTGGTTAACCCCTTGAGCGAAGAGTTGTTTGGTAATCTAATTGTTGTCAGGTGTATGAAGGCAGAGGAGAATCTGTAAAGAATAGGCCAGATTATTGGGTGTATGTGTGGGCAAAGGGAAAGTGAACCGTAACCAGAGAGAAGGATCCAATGCAGTACTGTCTGGCCAGTTAAAAAATCTCATAACTCTCTAGCGGTGGTATCTCAATGGGTGGCTGGTGGGATGTCGTTAACAATTGTAGTACGGGGACCATATAGTTATCCCTATTTGTGTACGAAGAATAATTATTTTATGACATATGCTGGAATAAAGGAATTTCAAAATGCGAAACGATATAAAATTCTTAAACGATAAAGGTTTCTGGCTCCCGTCTGATTGGTTAAGAGAAAATTTTGGACTTGTATTATTATTATTATTATTATTATTATTATTATTATTATTATAGTTCTAACAAAAGGTTCGAACACGTCTTCGTAAATCTTTTGAGAGGTGGGATTTTCCCCAGTCCTCTTTTTCATTGATTATCCCTTTGTTGGTAGGAAACATGAAGGAGGGTCACGCAATGTTCAGAGACGATTATACAAAAGTTTTTCATAAAATTTCTCTCCCTCTCAAGACCACCTCTAATGAATCGCAGTTCCCTGTAGGTGAGATCGGTCGACAGGTTAATTATAACTCATCTGGGTGATCTTCGCCTCCCCCTTCCTTGAGGATCTCATAGTCCCTCCGTTTACGCCCTCGTACGCAAAGTCCTTCCAAGTCCTTCCCAGGCTGCGGTTTCATCCGTTCCCTCCTTCATTATCCTAACATCCATCTAGCCTCTGGATTTTCTCCAGCATCAGACATCTGCCAGGGACATCTTAGATTACTTAATAGGCATCAGGAATTCCAACATTCTACTGGCTGCCTCGTACGACATTCCGTAAGAAATTGGTATATGAAAGTTTAGGACTTCCTCTGTTTACCATTACTTCAGCATATAGTTATCGCTGTTATGTGTACATTATGTTAAATGTGATCTTTTGTGCGTATTTCTTTCCCAATAATTCAGATTTATTTCTTATTATGCTTATCTCTCTCTCTCTCTCTCTCTCTCTCTCTCTCTCTCTCTCTCTCTCTCTCTCTCTCTCTCTCTCTCTCTCTGTTTATCTGTTCATTTAGAGATACGATTTCCTAATAGCCATCAGTTGTTAGTATCGTAATTACTACTATTATTATTATTATTATTATTATTATTATTATTATTATTATTATTATTATTGTTACTATTATTATCAATGATATCATTATTATTATTGCTGTTTTTATTATCATTATTATTATATATGTTTGACTAAAAAGGAGATGAAATTATGAAATCCTTATGAGTGAATAGATGGTATGGTGAATTTATCACTATGTAACTTTTATATTTGGCTACTTCCAATGAGAAATAAAGTGCGCAATTTAGAATATAAATTATCGTTTTGTAGATTTCTGAAATATTTTCCAAATTGAAAGTATCCGCGTATGTGATCTTTTATGAAAGGGAAATGAATTATGCTAGATTATAACGAATTTACTTCAGAATTTAAAACAACAATTGTATAAAGAGTAGATTTTGATTTGCCTATACTTTACACCTTCCATGTTGCTGTTTAGACTTTTATGCAGAAGTATTAGAAGCTATTGTACTAGATTTTAAAGGTTACAAACGTAATATTTAGGCCACTGCTCAGAATCAATATGAATGCATTTCTATGAATGTGTATTGATTAACTCATAAATATGTGTAAACATGTATCATTACATTAATGTTAATAATGAGAAATCTTAGTATCGTGTATTCTATACCATCCATTAGACTCTCCTTAAATCTCAATGAGAAAATCTTAATGTACATGATAAATCTAGTTTGAACTACTTTTTATTTGTTTGTCATTTCACAGGGTATCATAATTAGGAGAATGACCCCAAGCCTTAAGAGAAGAAGTTATTGACTGCCTCAAAAAAGCTTTCTAGGATATAAAAAGGCTTAAAATTATGAAAAACCCGATGTGTTGTCCAACCAAAAGGGTTTTCTTAAAACCTTTGCAGCACATTGTAAACAAAACTTGGCTCGAAGCAAGCGATGGAACTTGGAACTTGGTTTCGTTTTATCTGGTAAAAAATTTGCCCGTATCATGAAAAGAAAAACTTTATGCAAATAACCTAGTATTTAAAACAAACGGTATTTATGAAAGACAAATAATAGGTTTTGCCTAAACATGGAAAGAGAAAATAATGTAAAAGAATTTATGATAGAAAAATATCTTGACCACATTACAAAATATAACTTGATTTTGTAAAAAAAAAAAAAAAAAAAAAAAAAGATTTTTATATGAAAATATTTGTATCATGAAAATAAATCTCTTGATTGCATAAAAGATAAGTCATAAAACAATTAAATTAAAAACTTTTTTGTGCTTGTAAATATTTACCAAATCTTATCTAACAAATAGACAATTTTGCATAAAAATAATAAATTAGGAAAACTACAATGTGAAAAATTGATGATCTTAGATAAAAAAGTAAACCTTCCAAATATCCAAGAAAAAAGAGAGAAAATTGTTGGAAAAAAAATTCTCTTATTTCTCATCATTATTCAATTTCATATAGCAAATAAGTGCAGACATAATCTCTCTCTCTCTCTCTCTCTCTCTCTCTCTCTCTCTCTCTCTCTCTCTCTCTCTCTCTCAAATTATTTGTTAAAAACTATGCTCCTGGAAATAATCTCACCAAATGTGAGCTCAGAAGGCATAACTAACTGTACTAGACAATCAACACTATTCAGTTTGTTGTGTTATTACTGTTACCTGTCTAAATATCTATCTCTCCGTGAACGAAAAAGTCAAGTGAACTTCTTTTTTTGCGGTCCGATAATTAATATTATTCTACTTTTAATGTATTTGTTAGCTTCACATGCAATTAATGTAATTTGTTGTGCAATATAATATACCTGTTACCTATTATAAGAGTTAATATTTATTATGATTATTCATACAGTTTTCAATGTATTCAATATTTGCACAAATGGTCTGAGTACGTATTCTAACCCAGAGCTGGATAAATATGTGGACGTATTTCCTTCAGGAAAACGCGAAATCTTGTTTAATATGTTCACTGAACTTCATTGATTAGTAGTTTTATACTCTAACAACTTAATCACTCAGATACGTCCCACATACAGTTATATACTGTACAAGAGTGTGCAAATTTACATACAAAAGTGTGTAAATCAATGCGTATCCTACATCATTTTGATTATATATACTTATTTCAGTGAATACATAAATACCACGCGTACCCTATAAGTATTGAAATGAAGCTGACATGAGTTATTATTAGAAATTTACACACACTCACACACACACACCCATATATATATATATATATATATATATATATACACACACACCCACACACACACACACATATACAGTTTATATATATATATATATATATATATATATATACACACACACACCCACACACACACACACATATACAGTATATATATATATATATATATATATATATATATATATATATATATATATACACACACCCACACACACATATACAGTTTATATATATATACATATATATATGTGTGTGTGTGTGTGTGTGTGTATGTGTGTGTGTGTGCGCGTGTGTGTGTATGTGTGTATGTATGTATGCATATATGAATATATATAAATATATATATATATATATATATATATATATATATATATATATATATATATATATATATATATATATATATATATATATATATATGTATATATATATATATATATATATATATATATATATATATATATATATATATATATATATATATATATATATATATATATATATATATATATATATATATATATATATAGTATATATGTGTGTGCATACACACACATTGAGGGTGTGTGTGCCGATAGGCCTACAGTTGGTGCTGTGGCTGGATAAAACTTGAATTGGCTGACGATTTTGTAGACCGAATTCTAATCCTGAATATAGCTCATGAGTCACCCAATCTGTAACGGGTACCAACATATCTCTCGATAGGAGATTGGATACCTTTACTGCTTACCTCTGAATCTATCCGGAAGCATAGGTTCAAGTCCTGTCACGGGTAAATACACAAATCTATTATGCAGTGCCCTTTTAGATAGATTATTCTCTGGGTAAAATGAATTAGGTCTTATAAATAAGGAAAGTGTTTATTTCTTTATGTTGAAAGAATTAAAGTCTCGCGTGTTAGTGATAAATTTATGATAGACCTATATGTTTATCCTCATACAACTTCCCCCCTCCCAATGCGTGGGCAGCGTCAGAGGAGTTTTATGTTCTGGTTCCTCAGCAATACACTCCTCTACACATACATACATACATACACAAATACACACATATTTATATATACATATATATGAATGTGTGTGTATGTATGTGTGTGTGTGTAGTCTGAGTAATTAGGCTGCAACTTGGATTTCAGAATATAATGGTTTTAAAAATCATCAAAGCTAGGTTGAATAGTTCCTTTTGTACGATTTTGAGGTTAATACCCTTTTCATTAGGTTAGAACTAATCATGAAAGGAACTAAAATAAATCCTGAAAAGTACAACGACCATTGTCTTTTAATAATGAAGGGAAATAAATATAGAATGAATGCAAATGCCGTAACTAGTTAAAGAAAAATATAATGTAACTTTAGATTAAAATATAATAGAGGAAAACATGAACAAAGCAAAACTGGAATAAAAGAAAAAAAAAATAGTCTGTTAATTCCAAAAGCTAGTTTGCTCTGGACCAGTACTCTCTATGTTCACCATCGTCTGTAAGTAACTGAAAGTATATATAGTCTGTTTTACAATAATTTCGTTACAGTTTTCAACTATAAATAATTTATTAAGCGAGGTATTAATGTATAAGTACAATAATGGCCCCTCACAAAAAAAAAAAAAAATTTCATAACTCACTACTATGGTGCTCCCCTTCAGACATTAATTACCGATGAGAACATTGACCATTCATAGGATATCAATTGTTTTATCATGTCTCATACAAATCAGCTTTTCAGGACTTCTCCCCATTTTTTGTTACGCATTTTAAACAATTCTCTCACTCTGGTACATCAATTTAACATTACAATATCTATGAAAATTGTTTATGTAACCGCCAACTATCTAAAATTTTCCACTACACAGACGACATGATCATTAGTTAGTCAACAAATATAAGTTCTCATTATTTTTATACTTTGATGTAAACGAAATACTTCTTTTTTATAGCTCGTTGCCGAACCCTCTTAGTTATCCGATTGATTGATTGATTTGATTTTTTCTGGCATCCTGATATCCAAGCTCATTGACGCCGATCTTAGTTATCCAAAATCATGAAGAGTTCAATAAAGAGAAGTTTCTCTTAGGATTCAAATCCTTTATTGAAAACATTGGTTCTTTTACCTGGTAAAGATATGAAAACCCACCCCTCCCCCCAAAATACATAAACACAACCTTGTTGCAATCAAATCCAGTCTATAATTTATGTACTTTCCTTAAAAAAGAAAAAAAGCCATAAAGATCAAGACATCTCACAGCTTCCTTTACCGGATGACAAGATTAACTGCTTTATTCACTTTTATTTTTACTTAGAAAAAGGGACAAAACATCTGTTAGCAAAAAGACAAGAAAATAGAGCATCATGACGGAACATCATCATTATTTTAGCAAATGGATTATTTAATTCTGGGACTTCCTGCCGGGTCATTAAATGAGAGACCTTCACACGACTCAGGAAACATAATTAGCGGATTACATCCTTTTTCTCAAATAACAAGCTCAAATGTGTATATGCATTAAGAGAGAGAGAGAGAGAGAGAGAGAGAGAGAGAGAGAGAGAGAGAGAGAGAGAGAGAGAGAGAGAGAGAGAGATAATTATTCTAGAAATTGATTGTCTACAACCCATCTTTAGTGGGTGCAATAGTGTGGCTCTGCTTCTCTCTTCCCTCGACGTGATCCTTGCACCCAACCCCACCTGACCCCGCCAGCGACACGCTTGACACTGGGCAGCCAGGTCAGGGCCACATGCACCTGCCCCGTCGCCACATCCGGCGGGAGTTATCCCAGGCTTCGGAAAAGATGATGCCGAAGGTCATGGCCCTCCTGCAGATGATGTTTGCGGCCGGCAACGGGAAGAAGTCATCGAGAGTGAGAACGTTCTCTCTGACTATGGGAGTTGATGCTCATAACATGATGAGAAAAGGGACACGAGATCGAAGATCGAGAGGAAAAGAAAAGGTCGTGGAAATAAAGAACAGAAAAGAACAAAAAATAATTTTTTTTTTTTCTTCTCGTGATGGTAGAAAGGAACAGAGGATTGCCGAATGCTCTTAAGATTAAAAGCGAAATTATGGGTATAGGAACTACCAATATATCCTCTACCATCATGTGTCGAATGACGATCTCATTTTAAGGTATTATTCTTGACAACGCGCAAGTCAATGATTTGCACAGGAGAGAGATCTTTGATCGACATGGTGAAACTAATATATTAACTAATGTATTTGACAGTAATTTTATCGTTTCCTAAAATTTATGACAAGCGCTGTAAACATCCTACATTGAATATTCGTTCAGCATAATTGTATCTTAACATATTTCATTTACAAAAAGGTAGATTAAAAGGGAAGATTTCATGAACTCTTTCATGCCAACCTGTTTACCTCTCTGACCACATGGGTGACTCCAGTTTCTTCAAATTGCGTAATAACATTCGGGTCGTTAACCAGAAATTTCCATATGGGGAATAACTGAATATTCTATTGATATATTAAAAGTGACAACACTAGAGCTTCCGAAAAGATTTTTGGGTTACAGATAACAAAGATCTATGAAAGGAACCTCATGCAAACGGAAGTGTTCGCTATGATGTCCGTCTTTTCGACTTACCAGACTCTTTACAAACAGGTTTTTGAAGCGTGACTCCAACTCGCTGCTGCCCTCAGGAGATGCAACGAACGGAACCGGAGACATTTTAACATCGATCCGTACCATTAATTTTCTCTGAAATTTCGTTTTATATTTCGCTTGGCGTTTTTCCTTTGTTCGGGCGTTCCTTTCTAGATCAGAAGTCTATCATCTATTAAACCAAAGTTTTCAGAAACTTTCCCACACATTGCTTATTTCCATTTTTTTCCCATAATGCTTTAGTTTCATTAAAGCCATGCATCTGATATCCTTTATTATTCATTGGTTGGTGTCTTTAACTGTCATTCAGTGATCAAAATTGTTGTAAATATAGCAGCTGATAAGGCAAAACTAATGGAAATTGTGTTCTTTTGTAATATTCAAATTTTATTTATTGTTATAAGGAATCGATTAATTCTTATCGTGACTTTAACTTTTTCTATAACTGGTCTCACGGAAATGACAATTTCTGATATATTATCGACCAGAAGACAACAGCAAATACTACTGCGTCCAATACAGAATAGAAGAGTTTCTACAAAAACTAGATAATACAACTTTCCGTAGTATTATCGTTACGCCGAGATAAAGATTTTTTTTTTCCTCGTCTCCATCTCTATTTCCCTCCTCTCCTGCGCAGTGTTATCTCCGCCTCTTCCTTGACCCTGCGACCTTTCTTGGCTCTATTGCCCTCTTCCTTGTGACCTGTGAGATACGCACACACGACATTACTGGCCGGATGCTGGAACACGTTAAAAAATAACGCTTCCTGTCATCTGC
>NC_090731.1:104139411-104146911 GCF_036898095.1 Palaemon carinicauda | reverse complement strand
AAGTTTCACAAGGTATGTTTCTTTCCTTTTGTTTTCAGCTAGGGTAATCCTCGACCCTTGGGGAAACAGTGCATGACCTTAAACAATCCCGGACCAATTGATGCACTTTTTGAAAATACTTGAACTATTATCACAGGTTCCCGTTGTTACATTGAAGCATACGTTATATAAGTGACTCCGAATCCGAAATTCAAATTGGTGTATTATCTAGCATATGATAAATGTCATAGAGACCCATGAAGAGTGACTTGTGTTATGTACTGTGTTGTAAGGTTTATTTTTCTTGAGCAATTACTGAGGTATTTATTCGTAACAAGACATTTGATGATTTATTTTTGTAATTGATATTAAAAGAGTGTCAGACATAAGTTACTTAATATTTTTGTTGTTCATTATTTGTTATTTCCTTATTTCAATATTCTATCTTTTAATTTCATAATCCATAGTGGTGTTAATATATTAAAATTTGTGATTAAACATTATTTCTAAATTTCTGAATTTGTTTCACCATACCTGATCACAAATAAACAGTACTATCTTTACCAGGGAAAAATGTCTTCGGAATTCCCTGACTTATACGCCCCAAGGAATGCATAGCAGCAGATGAGATCAAGCCTATCCCTTTTCAAGGGCCAAAGTTTGCCTCTCTATTGCAAGTGCTTCGAGTGTGTGCCCTCTCCAAAGTGAATAAGTTTTTACCTAACATATATTGTGTGTAGTGTATTGAAATGTTGGTAAAGCTATTGAATAATATTTCCAGTATAACGTATTAATATAAATATATGTGTAATATAAATTTTTGTCTCTGGCCCTGTGAGTTTAGGTTAAAACAGTGAAGTGTATTTATTCTTTGTAATTGTTCGATCACCTTGTGAGTCTAAACATGTAAATGTATTAATTACTTTTATGTAAATTTTATTTACTATTTACTCTTTAGTGTTAAGGTGTGTACTATCTTCATTAATTATCAAGATTAAATATATATATATATATATATATATATATATATATATATATATATATATATATATATATATATATATATATATACATACATATACCAAGGCACTTCCCCCAATTTTGGGGGGTAGCCGACATCAACAAATGAAACAAAACAAAAAAGGGGACCTCTATTCTCTACGTTCCTCCCAGCCTAACAAGGGACTCAACCGAGTTCAGCTGGTACTGCTAGGGTGCCACAGCCCACCCTCCCACATTATCCACCACAGATGAAGCTTCATAATGCTGAATCCCCTACTGCTGCTACCTCCGCGGTCATCTAAGGCATCGGAGGAAGCACCAGGGCCTACCGGAACTGCGTCACAATCGCTCGCCATTTATTCATATTTCTTGCCTCTCTCACATCTATTTTCCTATCACCCAGAGCTTCCTTCACTCCATCCATCCACCCAAACCTTGGCCTTCCTCTTGTACTTCTCCCATCAACTCTTGCATTCATCGCCTTCTTTAGCAGACAGCCATTTTCCATTCTCTCAACATGGCCAAACCACCTCAACACATTCATATCCACTCTAGCTGCTAACTCATTTCTTACACCCGTTCTCACTCTCACCACATCGTTCCTAACCCTATCTACTCGAGATATACCAGCCATACTCCTTAGACACTTCATCTCAAACACATTCAATTTCTGTCTCTCCATCATTTTCATTCCCCACAACTCCGATCCATACATCACAGTTGGTACAATCACTTTCTCATATAGAACTCTTTTTACATTCATGCCCAACCCTTTATTTTTTACTACTCCCTTAACTGCTCCCAACACTTTGCAACCTTCATTGACTCTGACGTACATCTGCTTCCACTCCACCATTTGCTGCAACAACAGACCCCAAGTACTTAAACTGATCCACCTCCTCAAGTAACTCTCCATTCAACATGACATTCAACCTTGCACCACCTTCCCTTCTTGTACATCTCATAACTTTACTCTTACCCACATTAACTCTCAACTTCCTTCTCTCACACACTCTTCCAAATTCTGTCACTAATCGGCCAAGCTTCTCTTCTGTGTCTGCAACCAGTACAGCATCATCCGCAAACAACAACTGATTTACCTCCCATTCATGGTCATTCTCGTCTACCAGTTTTAATCCTCGTCCAAGCACTCGAGCATTCACCTCTCTCACCACTCCATCAACATACAAGTTAAACAACCACGGCGACATCACACATCCCTGTCTCAGCCCCACTCTCACCGGAAACCAATCACTCATTTCATTTCCTATCCTAACACATGCTTTACTACCTTTGTAGAAACTTTTCACTGCTTGCAACAACCTTCCACTAACTCCATATAACCTCATCACATTCCACATTGCTTCCCTATCTACTCTATCATAGGCTTTCTCCAGATCCATAAACGCAACATACACCTCCTTACCTTTTGCTAAATATTTCTTGCATATCTGCCTTACTGTAAAAATCTGATTCATACAACCCCTACCTCTTCTAAAACGACCCTATACTTCTAAGATTACATTCTCTGTTTTATCCTTGATCCTATTAATCATTACTTTACCATACACTTTTCCAACTACACTCAACAAACTAATACCTCTTGAATTACAACACTCATGCACATCTCCCTTACCCTTATATAGTGGTACAATACATGCACAAACCCAATCTACTGGTACCATTGATAACACAAAACACATATTAAACAATCTCACCAACCATTCAAGTACAGTCACACCCCCTTCCTTCAACATCTCAGCTCTCACACCATCCATACCAGACGCTTTTCCTACTCTCGTTTCATCTAGTGCTCTCCTCACTTCATCTATTGTAATCTCTCTCTCATTCTCATCTCCCATCACTGGCACCTCAACACCTGCAACAGCAATTATATATACCTCCCTATTATCCTCAACATTCAGTAAACTTTCAAAATATTCCGCCCATCTTTTCCTTGCCTCATCTCCTTTTAACAACCTTCCATTTCCATCTTTCACTGTCTCTTCAATTCTTGAGCCAGCCTTCCTTACTCTCTTCACTTCTTTCCAAAACTTCTTCTTATTCTCTTCATATGAATGACCCAATCCCTGACCCCACCTCAGGTCAGCTGCCCTCTTTGCTTCATGTACCTTGCACTTTACTTCCACATTTTTCTCTTTATATTTTTCATACTTCTCTATACTATTACTCTGCAGCCATTCTTCAAAAGCCCTCTTTTGCTCTTCCACTTTTACCTTCACTCCTTCATTCCACCATTCACTGCCCTTCCTCATGCTGTCTCCAACAACCTTCTTGCCACACACATCACTTGCAATCCCAACAAAATTTTCTTTTACTAACTTCCACTCCTCCTCTAAATTGCCAGTTTCTCTTACTTTCACTTCGTCATATGTCATTTTCAACCTCTCCTGGTATTTACTTTTTACCCCCTGTTTTATTAGCTCTTCAACCCTCAATAGCTCCCTTTTACATCCACCTACTCTATTCCCCCACTCTTTTGCTACAACTAATTTTCCTTCCACCAAAAAATGATCAGACATACCGTTAGCCATACTCCTAAACACGTGCACGTCTTTCAATCTTCCAAACATTCTTTTAGTTATCAACACATAATCCATTAATGCCCTTTCTACTACTCTTCCATTTCCCACTCTTACTCATGTATACTTATTTTTATCTTTCTTTTTGAAAAAGCTATTACTTATCACCATCACACACACACACACACACACACACACACATATATATATATATATATATATATATATATATATATATATATATATATATATATATATATGTATATATATATATATATATATATATATATATATATATATATATATATATATATATATATATATATACATATATATATATATATATATATATATATATATATATATATATATATATATATATATATATATATATAAAATTTAATTTCCAGTGAACCAAGTGATTATATAGTTTTCAGAGTATAATATTCTCTTATCTTAATCTAAGGATTAGTTCAGATTTAATATTTCGAGTCAAGTGATTATATAATTTTCAGAATGTAATAAATTCTTGTCTTAGTCTATGCTTTCGTTCAGATTTAATATTTCGAGTGATTCCTTTTGGTAAAAATTTTTTGGAATTAATATTGTAAAATTTTTGTAGAATATATTTGTTTTTATAAAGTGTGTATTATTTTGATCACCAGTATTTCTTACAGGGCTCTCTCGTATTCCCTGACTAAGAATCGAAATAAGATGTTGTTTTAAATAGGTCAAGTGATTAATAACCCAGTTTTATTTCGAGTGTACTTAAGAGACCTTTGGATATTCAGAGTTTTTATATATTGCCGTCTGGGAGTTGGATAATTTCTCAGAGCTCGGGTATTATTCAAGTGTAACAGATTTATGTAAAAACAAACAGGTGAGTTTAGAACTCGGGAGGTTATGTAACTGCCAGCCGTATTATATAATAGCTTTTTGGTGCCCAGACCCGGGACCACAATTATATATATATATATATATATATATATATATATATATATATATATATATATATATATATATGTATATACAAATATACATGTATATATATATATATGTGTGTGTACTGATATTTATATATTTATATATCTAACATATACAGTATATATGTGTGTGTATAATGTACATGGAATTATATATATATATATATATATATATATATATATATATATATATATAAATAAATATATATAAATTTATATATATGCATATATATATATATATATATATATATATATATATATATATATATAGAAGATATATATATATACATATATATATATGTATATATATATATATATATATATATATATATATATATATATATATATATATACTGTATATAGTATGCATATTATTTTATGTACATTATACACGCATATATATATATATATATATATATATATATATATATATATATATGTATGTGTATATATATATATATATATATATATATATATATATATACATATATATATATATATATATATATATATATATATATATATATATATATATATATATATATATATAGATAGATAGATAGATAGATAAATTTTCCTACATATACAAACAGTTTTTACTGTCTTTTCAGCTTCTGTAAGTGTGTTTTCCTTCGTTCACATGTTAATAATAAAAAATAAAAATATTACTCAGGCAGCTGTTTAAACGTATTGTTCGATTCGGTTGACCAATCAATACCTTGAACAAACTTTTTAAGGGGAATAGTTTTTGTTGAGATACTTAGATAGTATAGAATAAAGAAGTATTTACAATAAGACCTGGTCACTCACTGGCTCATCTTCCAGGTCAGTGAACTAGCAGACTACCTGTCTGCTAGTTATCTGAAAAGTCTAAGGTTTGGCATTTGATCTCGTCAATGAAGAATAATGAGGGGAAAAAAACAGGACAATATCACTCATGAAAGAGTTTAAGTAAGAAACAAATGCATTTGGAAAATATTACATCTGATAGGGAGCCAATACTCTCCAGTTAACCAACTAGGAAAATGAAGAATGATACTGTAGCTCACAGAGAGAATACAAAAATTCTAATATTGATTAAAGGTTTACACTCACAAGAATGACCTGAAATAAAACAAAGTAATCATAGGACCATTTTTTTCAGAGTAAGACAAAATTTGCTGCCATAACCAAAATGGTTCCAGTATCAATGTACAAACATTCTGAATGTAAAGAATATTTTCTCCACTATAAAGTGAACTGGGAAACTACTATTTCCCTTAGTGAGAAATATCCAAATAGCAAAGATAAGGTTGACGAATATTTCTTGCTCTTAGAGAGAGAGAGAGAGAGAGAGAGAGAGAGAGAGAGAGAGAGAGAGAGAGAGAGAGAGAGAGAGAGATTTATAGCAACGCAATTCACAGAAGTCACATCATTCAAATTATTACCTTGAAATCCACACATTTGACAAAAGTCCTACGGTGGAAAATCTTGCTTAAGATCTTTTTCAGTAATCCAAGATAATTTATGAAATTACCATTTGAGTTTACCCGTTTAAAAAACTAATTATCAATAGATTAGCCTCAATGCTGAGGATAATATTATTTTCAATTATCATATAATCATAGATTTTAGTATCTTTATAAATACATTAAGATACACAGGTTATTGCACGTTACAAACTACTTTCCGTATTTTTATGAATTCACTTACGAAAACAGAGTTCATTTAATGCATTGTTTTATATTTCAGCGTTATGTAGCTATGCATAGGAATTGCATAAAAAACTTGATATAATCCGAAATATTCACCAACTGCAAATTCTCAGCGGTAGACTTACATGGCAACACTAATGTTCCGAATATCCTTGCCATTCCATGAAGTTACCAATTTCATCATAAAGGTTTTATTATTATCTATATCATCACATCTTAATTGACATTATTATCAAACTTTTCCTTATCTTAAAGAAAGTAAGAAAAACGTAGATTAAAACAGAAAAGATGATATATAAATATATGAATGAAAAGTGAAAGTATATTTAGAAAGATTTTACTTATAATCTAGGAATTGCATAAGTTGAACCCTATTCATTAGCAGTTATGTATACTACTACACTCAATAAACACGCCGCCTCTCTCTCTCTCTCTCTCTCTCTCTCTCTCTCTCTCTCTCTCTCTCTCTCTCTCTCTCTCTCTCTCTCTCTCTATATATATATATATATATATATATATATATATATATATATATATATATATATATATATGTGTGTGTGTGTGTGTGTGTGTGTGTGTGTGCGTGTGTGTGTGTGTTTGAGTGTATAACAATTTATAGTATATATGTGAAAGAATACATCTATATGCATATAAAGTACATACATTTAACAAAATATAAATGTATATATACATATGTGAACAGTATATATAAATATGTATATACATATATACATGCATGCATACATCCATCCATACATACATACATACATACATGCACAAAGACACATATTTATATAGTGAATGTATATATATATATATATATATATATATATATATATATATATATATATATATATATATCTAAAAACGTAATTGTTTTATGTAGTCTGCGTTCATCTTTACCCAGTATTGCATTTTGAGGAACAGGAGAAGGAATATATTCTAACAGACAAACAAAATACAAACGGAGCCAGGTATAAAAACACGATCGAACATCCCATGAAGCCTTGGCCACTTAATTCATATCAGCAATTCTCATACACATCTCTACCATCATCAGATTCAAAGTTTTTAGGAAGTTTGGTTTTATTTATTGGGAGATTTACTAACTGAAATTCAGTTGTCCTTACAGAAGCCAGATTTGGAATAAATAATAATAATAATAATAATAATAATAATAATAATAATAATAATAATAATAATAATAATAATAATAATAATAATAATAATAATAACGAGATTATGTTATAAATAATTAAGGTTAAGTGACTTTAGGTTAGATTAAACTAACTTTATGTC
>NC_090731.1:104121911-104134411 GCF_036898095.1 Palaemon carinicauda | reverse complement strand
CTCTTCTAGGAGGACACTCCAAAATCAAACCACTGTTCTCTAGTCTTGGGTAGTGCCATAGCCTCTGTACCATGGCCTTTCACTGTCTTGGGTTAGAGTTCTTTTGCTTGAGGGTACACTCGAGCACACTCTCCTATCTTATTTCTCTTCCTCTTGTTTTGTTAAAGTTTTTATAGTTTATATAGGAGATATTTATTGTTGTTACTCTTCTTAGAATATTTTATTTTCCTTTTTTCCTTTCCGCACTGAGCTATTTTCCCTGTTGGAGCCCCTGGGCTTATAGCATACTGCTTTTCCAACTAGGGTTGTAGCTTAGTAAGTAATAATAATAATAATAATAATAATAATGTGCTTGTTGTAGCTCTAGCTCTGCTAATTACACCCGATTTTCATATTTCCCATATTACCTAAAGTTTTTTAATGTCCTTTGGCAAAATGTCCAACTAGGTACTGTACTTTTGTTCCCTACTTTACAGTTTGACCTTTGCAAAGGCATTGGTGCATGTCATGCCCTTCTTATAAATCCCAATGGTGTACAGAAATTCATTCATTGCGGTCAGAAAGTTCGTATGATTGGTCTTGATTTCAGTGCTGCCTTTGACCATGTTAATCATGAAGCCCTTTTTTTTTTTTTAAACTCAGACAGTTGGGAGTGGGTTGTTTTTTTCTAGCATTATTATTGGAATTTTAAGTAATAGATTATAAAGTTGTTGATTGGCATGATGGTGGCGATATAAATGTAATATCTAGTGTTCCTCAGGGTACTGTTTTGCCCATTTCTTTCCATATTATATACGGATGATATATGTGGTTTTGCCTAGAAAACAAGCTCATCTAATATACTGATGATGCTACTCTCTTTGCACCAATTTCATCTCCAGAATATAGACCTAGAGAATTAGCTAAAATTAGTGCATGGTACCAATTATGGGGCATGAAGTAGAAACCTAATAAAACTCAAAGTATGATAATAAGTATAGGTCGAGGACAGTGGCTCCTCAACAGCCAAAGCTTTGCATTGAAAATGACTCTTTAGTTATATAAAACTTTAATGTGGGATTCTTGATAGTGAATTTACTTTTGAAAGACAATAGGTTCGTTTCTTCTTTGGTTTCACAGAAAATGGACTTATTGTGAAAGTTTTTTAAGAATTTCGGTAACAAATCTATCCTGAAGAAATGTGTTAATTCATTTGTTATACCTTGTTCCGGGTATAGTTTTCTTGACTGTTCTTCATCTGCTAACTCTCATCTAATTTGCTGGTCAAACACTTACGGTCTATTGAATTCTTATCCTTGATATTAATCTCTGGCACCGTCATTCAATTAGTTCTTTATGTAAGTTGCATACACATTTTCACAATTCTGCCCATCCTTCGCATTCAGATCTTCCCAGACGGTCAAGTCTTCTTCATCATAAGGTACATTATTACACAGCATTCTAGAAGTTTTATTCCTTCTCTGACCAGATTGCGATGAATCGGTGAACTTCAAATGTTCAAACTTACAGAAAATATTTTTATGTTGAACAGGTTGACATAGGTTCGCATCATAATTCATGTATGACAGACCTATTTTAACACTTTTCTTGAATTTAAGACATTCTATATATTTTAATTATTACCTATCATGCATAGTTTATTTATTTACTTGTTTCCTCTCCTCACTTGGATATTTTCCCTGTTAAAGCTCGAGGGCTTTAATAATAATGATAACATTGATAGTGATAATTAAGGGCTGAACATTCAAGTTTTTATAACTTTTTTACTTTTTCATTATATCTTATTGTCCAGCGCTTTATCCCTATTATATAGATAACTCTAAGAGGCTTTTCTTTTTTGTCAGCTACAAGCTAGATCACTTTTGGGAGTTCAGGATTTATTGAGGTAGTGTAAGAAAAGAAAATAAAGATGCTAAGATCTATTACAGGTAAACTTTTGATAGCGTTTAATATGATAACGGATCCCTAGCGTATAATACAGTAGTTAAGGAAATGGTATTTGCCATTCTTTGGTGATCATTGGGTTTCGTAAGGATAAACAGCATATTCCTAAGTACCAGTTTTCGATCACTTAACTCATGGATGAAAAATGTATATTTGTATATGTATATATGTACACACACACACACACACACACATATATATATATATATATATATATATATATATATATATATATATATATATGTGTGTGTGTGTGTGTGTGTGTGTGTGTGTGTGTACAAACCCCATAGGAAACAAGAAAGTAAAAGACCAGGTACCAAGCGCTTTCATGTATCTTGCGTACACTTTTTCAGGGTACACGAAAGCGCTTGGTACCTGGTCTTATACTTTCCTGTTCCCTATGGATTATACACTTAAATATCTGTCACGTGCAGTTTTGTGACTGATAAGTAATATATCTATACATATATTTGTATATATATATAAATATATATATATATATATATGTATATATATATGTATATTTATACACACACACACACACACATATATATATATATATATATATATATATATATATATATATACACACACATATATATATATATATATATATATATATATATATATATATATATATATACTCTTATATATATACATATATATATATATTTATATATACATACATATATATATATATATATATATATTTATATATGCATATATATATATATATATATGTATATATATGTATATATATATCCATGTATATATATATATATATATATATATATATATATATATGTATGTATATGAAGAAAGGAAAGATGAATACTATGAAGAAATTATGAGATCCCAAAGAGAGATGCAAAAATTGTGATTGGTAACCTTAATGCAAGAATTAGAAGGAATAATCAAGGTATAGAGAATGTGACGGGTGTTGAGAGTCTTGGTAAAGTTGTAAATGAAGATGGAGCACTTTTTATAGGTTTTTTTCTTTTCAACAAACAATCTTGTCAATGGAGGTACTCTTTTGCACCACAAGGACATCCATAAATATACATGGACTTAGCTGGCAACTACGAAAATGAAATAGATCACATAGCCATTAATTAAAAGAAATGTAGGAAGCTTTAGAGGTGCACATATTGGTAATGATCACTAGCTCATAATTGCCACACTAAAATTAAACCTGTAGTAGGTTGGCCAAGGCACCAGCCACCTGTTGAGATACTACCACTAGAGAGTTATTTGGTTTGACTGGCCAGACAGTACTACATTGGATCCCTCTCTCTGGTGAAGGCTCATTTCATCTTTGCCTACATAGAATAGTCTTTCCTCATACACTTCACAACACTGAAATTACCAAATAATTATTCTTCTTTCAAGAGGTTAACTATTGTGCTGTAATTGTTCAGTGGCTACTTTCCTCTTGGAAAGGGTAGAAGAGACTCTTTAGCTATGGTAAGCAGCTCTTCTAGGAGAAGGACACTTCAAAATCAAACCATTGTTCTCTAGTCGTGGGTAGTGCTATAGCCTCTTTATCATGGTCTTCCATTGTCTTGGGTTAGAGATCTCTTGCTTAAGGATACACTCGGACACACTATTCTATCTTTTTTCTCTTCCTCTTACTATTTTAAAGTTTTAATCCTCTTGTTATTATCAAGATTTTATAGTTTATATTTGAAAGATCTATTTTAATGTCGTTATTGTTCCTAAACCTCTCTTATAGTTTTTCTCTATTTCCTTTCCTCACTAAGCTATTTGTCATGTTGGAGCCCTTTAGCTTATAGCATCCTGCTTTTCCAATCAGAGTTGTAGGTTACAAAGTAATAATAATAATAATAATAATAATAATAATAATAATAATAATAATAATAATAATAATAATAATAATAATATCAAAAGTGTAGATAGAATACTTAGGTTTGATACAACTAAGATTTTAGATTTCAGAGAAACATTTGCAATTGATTGTAGAAATCGATTTGTCATCTAAGAAACAAAAAAGAGACGAAGAGCAGACAGTCAGTGAAGAATGGTGTGATATTCAGAACAAATATATAAGTTAGTTGATGGAGAAGTTTTGGGACATGCAGTTACAAAGAGAAAACCATGGATATCAAATGATACCTGGGATACTATAAAAAGGAGACAAAGACAGAAATTAACAGTTGAAAGTTTTTCGAGGACGTAATGACAATTGCAAGGTATAGCATTTTAAGTATTCCAGTATTGATAGTGAGGTTAAACAAAAAGCCAGGAATGATTGGAGATAATATTTAGACAGAGGAAAGCAGATGAGGCTGACAAAGCTATGAATTTAGGGAGTAGGTATGGTGCAAGAATCGCTTACAGAATTGTCAATAATATCTCTACTAGGCAAAGAACAAGAGGCATATACATATTGAAAAGAGAGATGGAATTGTTATAACAACAGAAGAGGAAGAAACGCAGCGTTAAATGGAACAGTCTAGAGAGGTCATGAATAGGAGATATGAAGGAAATAATTCGATTGATGTACCTGAAGCTAAGGAAGACCTTGATATGTACATGTATGAATTCAGTGTGTTCGAAGTCGAAACTATCATTAAAAACTCAAGAGATGAAAAAGCCCAGGATAAGATGGAAACACCGCTGAGATGACATTGACCAAAAATGAAGTGACTCCCAGAATACTTACAAGATTATTTTGTAGAATGTGGCATGAAGATGATGTTGGTGAAAATGACAACAAAATGGAGACCTGACTGATTGCAATAATTACAGAGACATCAAACTTACGTCAGTTGTCATGAAAATATATAGTATGCTTATTCAAGAGGCCAGAGAGAAATATTGTTGAAAAGCTGAGCGATGAACAAGCAGGATTTAGAAAAGGATGAAGTTTTACTGACCAAATTTTCTTTTTAAGAGATGTTGTACAGTAATGTGTAAATATGTAAATTTTATTAAGTCATTTCAAGAGCATAGGAGGGGTAAATTTAATGTTATTTGAGACCTATCAAATGAATTTCCGGTGAACGGTGGAGTACCTCAAGGGAATATATTGTCACCTATGTTGTTTATCTTCTTTATGGATTTTGTAAAGCATAGAACTGTTTGGGATGGTGAACAAGGCTTGGGCGGGATTGGTAAAAGGAAATTAGCTGATCTAGAGAAAGCTGATGACGCTGTCTCTACTTGCAGAACACTACAGGCTTTTCAATGCTTGCTTATCAGAATGCATGAAATATCACAGGAGGTTGGGCTCAAGATAAATAAGAGAAAGCCAGAGATGATGAGAATGGATTATGCAATGGAAAATGAAGTATTATTGGAAAGGGAAAGGATGAAAGAGGTAGAATAATTTAAATATTTAGAAACTATGCTCTCCAATACAGGATCATTAGAATTAGAGTTTAATGATAGATTAAAAACGCAAATTAGTTAGTGATTAGGTTAAGTGAAACATGAAAATCAAATCGCCTGAAATTATATATAAAAATCTGTCTGTATATCAGTTTAGTGAAATGTGTGTTACAGTATGAACATGAGTTATGATATGACAATGATACAATGACCAACAAATTTTGTAAAATTCATTGAAAAACTCTCAGAAGAATATTGGGAGGTAAATGGTAAGTACAGGATTCCAAATGAAACTATAAGAGAAATTACTTGAGTTCCATATGTGGATGAGATTATAGTGAAGGATAGATGGTGATGGTTTGGGTGTGACATTTGCACTTCCCGAGAGAGATTAGTTCACCTAACTTTCAACTTGGCTCTACAATGCACTAGAAGAGTTGGAAGACCAAGGAATACATGGCTGAGGACTATGGAGCAGGAATTAGGAGCCGATGAATGGAGAGGTAATATTTTAAAAGCTCAAGGTAGATATGACTAGCAAAATATAACCGAGGCCCTTTGCCTCAATATACGTAGGAGGAGATGATGATGATGATGATAATGATGATATATATGTAAAATCTTCATTTGTCTATGCACCGAGAATATAACATATTTTTGAGATCATAGTTTACCTGATAGTAAACCTCTTTTGTAGCCCCCCCCCTCTCTCTCTCTTTCTCTCTTTCTCTCTCTCTCATACTTGCACCCATGCGATCGTGAGCACTGTCTACTGTATATACATATCTTTCTTCATCGTTATAATAAACATCATTGTCTTGCTGTTCTCATTAGGTCACAAAAAACTAGACTTAGTTTAAGACTATTAGAAAATTAAATTCCCCATAATAACAAATATATCTAAGCTGGTAAAAGTGATTTCCGTGTTCATATAGATAGCTATCACTTGGTAGTCTAGGTTTAGAATACAATTGTTCCATTATGGGCTGGAGATTATTACCAATATTCAGTGGCTACTCTCCTCTTGGTATTGGTAAGGGTAGAAGAGACTCTTTAGCTATGGTAAGCAGCTCTTCTAGGAGAAGGACACTCCAAAATGAAACCCTTGTTCTCTAGTTTTGGGTAGTGCCGTAGCCTCTGCACCATTGTCTTCCACTGTCTTTTGAGTTAAGGTTCTCTTGCTTGAGGGTACACTCGTGCACACTGTTCTATCTAATTTTTCTTCCTCTTGTTTTGTTAAAGTATTTATAGTTTATATAGGGAATATTTATTTTATTGATGTTTTTGTCGTTAAAATATTTTTTTTTTCCCTTGTTTCCTTTCCTCACTGGGATATTTTCCCTGTTGGGACCCCTAGGCTTATAGCATCCTACTTTCCTAACTTGGATTGTAGCTTAGCTAGTAATAATAATAATAATTTGACTTCTACCTTACAAACTTTGGTCCGATAATGAAACGAAATGTTACTAGAATAACCTCATGCTTTGCTATGTCTTCTAGTAAGGAATATACTTTTTTCAAAGGACATACTTTTCTATATTCAAAACAACCTGGACAAGAATGCTTCTAGGCCCTATCATTCTTTTAAGGATACGAATCCATAAAGGTATATACATAAACACACATACACACATATGTATAGTGCATATAAATATATATACATATGTATATACATACATACATATATATATATATATATATATATACATATATAAATATATATCATCTCCTACGTCTGTAGACGCAAAGGGCTGCTATATATATATATATATATAAATATATATATGTATATATATATATATATATGTGTGTATATATATGTATATATGTATTAATCAGAATGAATTTAATACATATATATATATATATATATATATCTATATATATATCTATCTATATATATACATATATATATATATGTATAAATATATATATATATATATATATATTTATATGCACTATACATATGTGTGTATGTGTGTTTATGTATATACGTTTATGGATTCGTTTCCTTAAGGGCTGGTTTATGTTTACTCTATAGTAAGCCTACACGGTTAATCGTATATACTAAATGCTGTACATATTCAATAGATATAGAGTATTTCCATTTTGTTGCAAACAAATA
The DNA here is from genome assembly GCF_036898095.1 of Palaemon carinicauda. Taxonomy (NCBI): domain Eukaryota; kingdom Metazoa; phylum Arthropoda; class Malacostraca; order Decapoda; family Palaemonidae; genus Palaemon; species Palaemon carinicauda. Next base: position 104,126,991 of record NC_090731.1, on the reverse strand, counting down.
ATATATTTGGTTTTATCTGAAGGCTAAGTTAACACTAGCTCTACTGTATTTATTTGATACTCAAATTATTGAATGTACAAAACAAAAGGATTTATATCCCTCTATGGTTTCTTTTTTACTGATCACCTTTCAAAATTAATGTTGTAAAGTACAAAGTTTGACATCGGTAAAAGCTACCCACTCACAATGTTTTCACGGAAGTCTTAAAACTCATCGACAGATTACTAATGCGATAATCCTCATTTTTTTGTGTTTTTATATTTTTCGTTTCTTTCGTGAAGTGAACTCGCTCCGCAGGTGAATGGTCTTGAGGAGTCTTGATTTGACCACATCATCAAGAATGGTGTGACCCCTACAATGCCAACCCCGTTCTCGCGCTCCCTCAAATGAGGCCCCTAAATGAATCCACCTTGACCTGAGTATACCCCCTATTTCCCCCCGGATGTATGATCAGGCTGAGGGCAGGTGACTTTTGACTCTTGGGCGAGACCAGGTGAGCATCTGGGGGAACGTTAACACCCGAGCATCTGAGAATATTCTCACTCATTTCCCTCAGATGAAAAGATGGCTGACGTCCTTCCTCTCGGGTACATCCTTTCCTGGTGCGGTTTCCAAAATCTCACGAGCGAAGAACGCAAAGTTAAGATCAGAAGACTCGATGGCCCTTTCCTGGCGTTCTTTTCGTGGTGGTAATTTAAAAATACATATTTCAGTATGGAAAGCTCTATAATACCAGCTATTTTTTGGAAAAGGTTTTCGGATGGTGTTTTATAGGGTCGAAAGAACTACCGAAATCAAGTTAAAGGAGTTATAATCGAGGCTGAGCTTTCCAAGATAAAACTTCATTTATCTTAGGGGGTGGGGGTTACAATCTTTATTGCATCTCGTTTTACATAGATCGATACAAGTAAACTATTTTATTCAATTTTCTTTCCTACCTAGTTCAAAATACTGATGAAAATGCTTTTGCACTTTACAATTATAACATGATCCTGCATTAATTGAATAATTCTAATAAAATAAAATATAAATATTAAGATTGTTTTTTTGTTTTTGTTTTTGTGTATGTCAAAGCTTATCCTTCAATATAATGACACCATTCAATAGAATAATGGCCAACCCTCCCCTCACCATTTCTACGATCGCACGTTCTGCAAGACATACTGGGAGAAATCTTTAGACTCCTTTTCCAAAGATGAAACGAATTTCTCACCATTCCAGGGCGAAACCCACAATTAGTTTCAGAGTATCCAGGATGCCAGGACTTCGAAATGACCTCTGGAAGACGTGAGACCCGGGATTGAAAAAACGCCCTAAAAAGAGAGCCGAAAGTAGATGGAAAGGGCAAGGGAGCGCGAGACAGGGCGAAGGCATCTGGGGGAAAAAATACTCCCTTTCCAGCATCTGAGAAGATTCTCAAACTAATTTCCAACTCAAAGATTTCCAGACCAACTGGGGAGAAGAAGGACGGATGACGGTTTTACCTTTAAACCCAACATCCTGGCCTTTCACCTTGCCATGTCACCTTCTTTCTGGAGGTGTGTCTATGTCCCTATTTGTCTCCGTAATTACGGGTAGGTAATGGTGGGACGTCATACTTCTATAGGCCTTCAAGATTGTCATAACTTTATTGTTCTTAGGCAGTCCATTAAGATAATTTTAAGAAAATTTAGGATGATAAACAGCACACAGAGACAGACTAAAGCTGAGATTATATCTGTTTACCTGCCTTTCCTCCTGTCTATCTCATTACTTACCAATCTGGTAACAACAATTACATATCTAGAATCTGTATGTGTATGAGCGACTGAGTAGGGGCAGGGCTCTTACGTAAATGCGAGTATCATTAAGGATAAAGGAAACCAGGTAAAGAGACTATTAAGAACAATAAACCTTCTGTAACGAAATCTCATCAAATGAAATAAGCCTCAGCCTTTATTATGGTTTCCTTAAATTGGTCAATTAGGTAATGAAACTGGAAAGAATTGGAGACATTTATATGAATGACCTATTCAAATACTATCAGGTAGGTCATCCATCTATCTAAAGTGTTCATGATTTTATAAGTCAACAAATCAATTATGGGAGTCTGATGTTCATACTATCGATGTGAAACCCCCGAAGGCATCCCGAAATGTTTGATCAATATATCATAGATCCTTTATAGATGCGAATGCCTTTTATGTAAGCTACAGAGCAAACTGTTTGAATTCACATCCATATGCCCATGCATGTGAGGGATATGAATGCACATCGCACATGCACACATATATCGACATAAAATCATTTATTGAGAACTGGAATCAGGCAGTCATTTACAGAAGATAAATACTTGTAAAAATAATTTAATTTAATAAACAATGCATTTAGTTTATGTGAAACAGAGGATTTTGTTAGAATCCAAATATCTTCAAAGTAAAGGTGAAGAATATGTTACGCGGATAATGTATCCCTAAAGCATAAAACTATCAAATAAACAGAAGAGATTTCAGGTCTCTGCCTATGATTATTGTCAACATTTTACTCGAGTCTACGAAAAAACTTTCCTTTTTCATCTGTTGACCGTGAATAAATCTTCCGTATAATAAATAACAACAATAATAACCGGAGTCGTAATCTTGATCCAAATCATCTGTAAAATTCAATGGGTTCTTCTGGAGTATAACACCTATCCAATGTTAAAATTTGGTGAAAATCCAGAGAGAAGTTTCGACGCAATCCTGCTAACAGACAAACAAAAAGATAAACAAATAAGTAAACGTAGGTGATTTTATAACCTTCATGGCAGAGGTAGATAGGAGCAGTTGCCGGGAAAAGTTAAGAATATACTGAAAGAGACGGCAGCAGTTGATTATGAGGATTAAATGCCAATTCATAATAGCTTATTTAAGGTTTCAGTATCGGATGTTTGCAAACAGTCATTAAAAAAAGGCCCTCTATACTGAATATCTTTGTAAGACGATGAAGAAGAGGCCACTTGAAAAAACATCATTGTTAAGTCAATGATAATTTTTGTTTTCGCTGTGAAAACTTTTATTTACAATCTCTAGAGTCGATTTCTTTACTCTAACTTACACAATCATAACACCAAAAAATAGGAAAATATATCATGTGACTGAATATTTTTGACTGATACAGATATAGTAGACAGATTCAACATCATCATAAGCTCCTCTTGAAGAACACTAAAATGCCCTGTTCTCTCTAAAAATATTGGTAATATTAGCGAGAGTATAATTATGATATTTGGATAAAGTTACGCTATGACAGAAAGCATCAACATAATGATGACAAAAATGGGAAAAGGGGACTTGATTATGAGCTTTCGCTTTTTCTTCCAAAAAGGCTAAAACAATGAGGCTGCGGTTCTTCTCCCACAAGAACAGTTAATATCTTTCTGGAAGCGTTCAGCGGTATGCATCAGAAACAAACGGGCTCCTTAATCTCCCATCTGCATCTAATCATAGCATCCAGCGAATCGGTCGTTCATTAAAACCTGTTTTCGAAACCCTTCTCCCATCCGGTTTCTTTTTCCTTTGCAACATCGCTCGTAGTTATCCACCTCCGGTCTTCCAGTAATGTTATCATATTACATCGTAGGAGTCTCCTTAAATCTCTCTCTTTTTTTATTACTTTTTCCTTTACTGCTTTTTTCCACCCTCTCTCGCATCATTTCTCTTTGTTCTCTTATTATTTCTAGAGTTTCTTATAACCTTTGTGGTCTCTGGTCTCTCCTTTCTCTCTGATGACTCTTTGTTTCGTTTTAAGTTTTTGTTTTACTTGAAAATAAGTTTTTCACCTGTATTGTTGCATTGCTGCCGCTCACATTACGGCACAAAGATTGTCTTACTTTACCGTATTAACAAACTGAAGTGGCAAGAAGTAGGGTATGCATCCTCCTCATAATTATTTTCTTCCTTGCTCTCATTCTTCTCTACTTCCTCCTATCCTTATGCATCACATTTCGCTTTCTTCTCCCTGTCTTTATCTTCCCTCTAATCTTTCTCATAAAACGCTTCGGATTTCCTTACACACCTTATTGGAATTATCATGGTCAACTTCCCGGTGATCTGTATCATCAACGTCTTCCTTTTAACCTTTGCATCATCCTCTTACTTCTCGATAATAACTATCATCTCCCTCCTCACCATGAGCATCACCAGAAAACTTTCCTTTTACGCTTCTTCCTCTATTTTGTCTCCATACTTTACCTTTACTCCTTCTCCCTTCTCCCAACGAGTATCACAGCTATCACCTAAATGATCAGTTTTCCTTATTACGATTCTTTTCGTCTTCATCTCCATCCGCTGCTGCATCCAGGCGTGCCCTGGATATTACTCCCTTGGGCCCTTTGCCCCACCTCGTGGCTCCGTGTCACCGCAAACTTTACCGTCTTTCCGTCTTAGGGGAGGAGATATTTTTGTGCTGCTCTCCAGAAGTCTCTCTAATCATGGGAAGCGGCGGACGGAGGCGTTGGTGGATGGTGGGGAGGAGGAGAGGATGTATGTACCACAGGTATCTATCCCCTCTCCCTCTCCATTACCTTTAGCGCATCTCGCGAAGTTCTCAGCAATTTCCTTAAGATGGTTCGTAACGGATTCTCAAGATGAGTCAAGGGGCCAGGCCAGGAGATCACCTCCTGGAACCTCGGTGTTGCAGACCTCCAAGACCCTTTGCCATGGAAGTCACCTTTCCGCAGCCGCGAGCGACGTTTTCTTCATTTACATTGTCTTCCGCAATCAAAAATAAAATGACGCATATTATGATTCCTTTCGGGAGATGTGGAATAACGAATTCAGGAGTTCTATTAACTGGTGATGGCGGTGCGTTAATGGCGGATTTGGCTTCTGACACTTCCTGGCCCGGGCATCTTCGGGGTTCCCATCAATTCTGTGGGATAAGGGTTCCCGAAGAGGAGCAAACGGGAGAAAGAGGAGCAGAAGAAGAAGGAATGATGTCAGAGAGGGCAGAAAATTTTCTCTCATGTTATTAAAGATGTGACCAACAGACGCCGGATGTCATATATACACATTATTCCCCTCGTTATTTACGATGTCTTCTTACGGGTGCCGCCACTGAA
>NC_090731.1:104104411-104116911 GCF_036898095.1 Palaemon carinicauda | reverse complement strand
TACTCTTCACACATCATCCTCGTTTTTATATTCGTATTCTACATAAGAACATTCTCGATTTTAACTTGTCATGAAACCCTTAATGAGAATATATACAATATCTGTAGATGGGACTGATGAAAATTGCTTTATATCAAGGCTTTTAAATACAGTCGTCGCCAGGTATTATGTTTTAATAATTCGAATTTGAAAAATATGTCCGAGAATTTAGAAACATCTCTCGTGAGTCTACTGGTATGGTACACTTGAAAGTACAGTGTCATCTTGATCATATATAAAGGATTAGGCCAATTCCGACTGAGTGACTGTTTTATATTTTTCAAGGTTTGATTCAGCACACTAACTTTCATACATATTTATGATACATTTCATGTCTTTTTAATAATGTTTACAAGATGAAGAAATGCTTAGGAGTCTTTGAAAAATTACATCACCCATAGCATTTACTTCTCCACAGGGAAGCTGCGCTACTTGGGATTTATATGAAAATAAGCCACCTCTGAATGGATATTATCGTCTTCGCTTGGCCCACTCTTCACACACCTATCATCTAGTTTGTAATAAGGTACCTTCTAAATGCTTGGTTTGCAGATACTACTTTGGGTTCAGACTTAAGGACTTCTGTTTTTATGTTTTTTTTTTTTTTTTTTTTTTTCCTTGTGTGTATATGTATGATTTCACCATCCCACAAGTAGTGGTGAAATTTTAAGACAATAATCAGCTGATCAGGTAAGTTTTTCCTTCTACCAGCTTTTTTTCTTAAATTCTGGAATGATCTAACTTAGCTCTTTTCCATATATAGAAAAAGGTTTTACCTAAACCATATGGATGACAGCTAAATATATAACAGACAATAGTAAAGCATGTGTATCTAAAATGTAAAAGAATAGCAGCGTTTATCTTTGCTGCTTTAAATAAAAGGAATGAACATCTCTCTATGAATGCTAGCTGTTTGAAACAAAAAATATATACCGTGATGTTTTTGATAATTTAAAGAGGAAAATATCGAAAAGAATAAGCATTTATAAATACATATATACTTACATACAAGTCAATGGGTTAGACAATGAAGGCGTAATGATGGGTCATAGGTTGGGAGGTTTAGGAACAGAGAATGCGCAAAAGTCACAACATTCAAGGATGTTATAGAAGAGAAATTCGGTATACTGCATATTGTGAAAGGCACATGGTTATAGAAACTTAAGTGTAAGAGAAAAGAAAGAGCCAAAAATGACTTGAAATGAGTTATCTTTGAATAAAGTGTAAGGTGGACATTTAAAAGAATGAGAAAACAAAATATTTTCAGATATGGACTGATATGTGGAGAAATGTTTTTTGTATTTGCAGTGACTGGGCGAAGAAAAGTTTTTTTTTTTTCAAATGGATTGTATCAAGTAAACATTTTATGAATAAGCAGCATTTGGTACAACTGATACAGGGATTTTATGATCTGATATAAAGGGATAAAGTAGGTCATCATTTTTATGATGAATAGTTCTAGTATGTCAATATTGATCTTACTATATAAAAAAAGAAAAAGTCACATCATCAAAGCTGCTTAAGATATCTTTACACATAAAGAGTTCCCATTACATATAACATGGTTATTAGCGTAATGAAATAAGGACTAATAAATTATGAGGATTGCTAATATACTCGTTGTGAAGGTTTTCCTGAACGTTAATATTTCAAAACGCATTCCATTTTGTTCATGAAACCTACAAAAAAAATTTATTGCTCTGCATCGTTTCAATAAATGTGTCATTCATTCTGCGTTCTTTTACGAGTAAGCAAATATGTTCACAAGGGAAGTTATAAGAGAATCAGAGGCTTGAGCTCTGATGGCTAAGTCGAAAAATTAGATGTTTGTTGCGTTAAGCAGGTGTACTATTCGCTGATGAATTTCTGTTCTAAGGTTAATTATTGTGAGAGAGAGAGAGAGAGAGAGAGAGAGAGAGAGAGAGAGAGAGAGAGAGAAAGAGAGAGAGAGAGAGAGAGAGAGATTACTATGATGTACTATCCCTTACTTCTGGGACTAACTTTGTGCTTTGGGTTCTGTACCAACCGTGTGTCACACAATTGTACATAATTCCTTTTGCATATATTATGCTTGCATCTTCGCTCTTCCCTCGCACTAAACGAACATGAAAATTCATGTCTGCTGTTTCCTCTGTAACATTGTCTGCCTTGTTAACTTGTTATGTCCTGTTGCCTTGAGGTTTTGTATATAAAGGAGAGTGTTCTATAACAATATAACTCAGTTGATTGCATCCTGCCTTTGAGTTCACAACCCTTACTCGGCACCGTCACATTGGTGACCCCAGAAGTCGACTCGCTCCCACTGCCTTCCACCCCCACCTCCCTTGCCCCTCCATCGTTGGTACTATGACGGAGACGGACTCTACTACAGCAGTTGGCGCTACGGCCGCCCCATTGAAACTTTCACCGTTCGCCAGCGAAGAGGCGTTTGCTTGGTTTCAGCGCGCAGAAGTCCACTTTCGTATCAGGGGCGTGACTCGCTCAACCACCAAAGCGGATTATGTTTTCGCGGCGATACCCGAGGACACCTTCCCAGAAATATCCGACTGGCTTTGTGAACAAGGAGACACCCCAATAGCGTATGACGCCCTCAAAACATACCTTCTGCAGCAGTACTCGCCGTCGCCAGAAGCCCGTATAGCAAAGCTTTTTCAGCTCACGCAACAACCGTTGGGGGACCAAAGGGCTTCGCTTACCCTCAGGGAAATGACCAGTATCGCTCGCCTTCAACCTGCTGCAGACGGCTCTCCTCGTGAGGTGAACCTACTTCGTGCCCTTTGGATACGCCGTTTACCCGAACCTGTACGCGCTGCCATACCCGATGTCAATAGTTTACCCATAAAGGACTTGATGACCAAAGCCGACGCCCTTATGGACAGCCACTTCAAGACCTCCATCAACGCCTCCACCCCTGACGACGAGGATGCCTATTCAACGTCAACCGAAGCTGACATGAATGCCGTAGGACATACACGCCTACCCCGTGACATGCCGAAGCGGCGACAATGCCGCCCACCACCCACCACCCACCAATCGCTCGCGCCCCAACGAACGACTTCTACAGCCACTTACTACCTCCCATCCGCCGCAGTTTTGCTACTACCACTTCAGATTCGGGGCAACCGCGAAGAAATGTGCCAAGGATTGTCAGTGGCCAAAAAACGTGTAAGTAGGCCATCGCTTGTGGTGGTGGCCTCCCATGTTTCTAATCTTTTCTTTTTACAGGATGCAAGAACGGGCGTGATTTTTGGTAGACACGGGTGCTTGTCGTTCTCTTTTGCCAAGGAAACTCTTCAAGGCACGATGTAGTCTGTCTACATCTGCCGACGTCCGCTTGGTAGCTGCCAACGGATCTGCGATACCCACCTACGGTTACGAGAACCTCACATTATCTTTCGGAAACGGTAAATTCAATTGGAAGTTTCTCGTTGCTGACGTCACAATGCCAATCCTCGGTGCGGATTTCCTCTCCCATTTCCACCTTTTGGTCGATGTCGCCCACCGACGATTGGTCAACGCAGACTCGTACTTGTCGACACCTCTTCAACCCGCCCCCTCTAACCTCGCTCTCCACATTAGCGCACCCACGGATGCCTACGCCCACCTCCTCACGTCGTACCCGGAAGTTTTCCGTCCAGAACTTCGCCAAACGCCCACGGTTCCTGCCAACCATGGTATTTATCACCATATCAAGACGACGGGACCCCCAGTCTTCGCAAAATTCAGATGTCTGGCACCGGAACGATTGGCAGCCGCCAAACAGACGTTCGCCGAAATGGAGAAAATGGGCCTTTGCCAAAAGGCCTCCAGCCCATGGTCGTCACCCTTACACATCGTTCTGAAGAAAGACGGCTCCCTCCGTCCGTGCGGGGATTACAGGCGCCTGAACATGCAAACAGAACCAGATCACTACCCCCTCCCAAACATTGCTGACGTGACCTCCTACCTGCACAAAGCGAAGGTTTTCTCTACGCTCGACCTCCTGAAGGGGTATTATCAGGTGCCTATGAACCCAGAAGACATCCCCAAGACCGCCATCACCACTCCGTTTGGTACATACACCTTCAATTACTCCTGTTTTGGCCTTCGTAATGCTGGGGCAACGTTTCAACGTCTCATGGATGGCATCTTAGGGGACCTCCCTTTCTGTGTATGTTATGTGGACGACATACTTGTGTTCTCCTCCTCAAAGGAGGAACACCTCCGTCACCTGCGCATCGTGCTCGACCGCCTGCAACAAAACGGCCTTGTAGTCCGGTACGACAAGTGTACCTTTGGCGCCAACGAAGTGTCGTTCTTAGGGCACCGTATCACTCCTGAAGGAGTCCATCCCCTCCCTGAGAAGGTAGCAGCCGTTCAGAATTTCCCCGCGCCCTCGACCGTCAAAGCTCTGCAGGAATTCTTGGGCATGATCAATTATTATCACCGTTTTCTGCCAGCCATTGCCGCCACTCTTGCTCCCCTCTACGCCTCCCTCAAGGGCAAGCCAAAGGACCTGAAGTGGGGTCCCCTTCAAGAAGCAGCCTTCTGCAATGCAAAGAAGGCCCTATCAACTGCTGCGGCTCTCACTTTTCCTATCCCACACTCCCCTCTCCTTCTCTCCACCGATGCCAGCGACGTCGCTATTGGTGCAGTACTCGAGCAGGTGGTCAAAGGCTCGCCCCGCCCATTGGCCTTCTTCAGCATAAAACTGTCCAAGGCAGAATCGGGTTATTCTACCTTCGATCGAGAATTGCTGGCGGTGCACTTGGCTGTCCGTCACTTTCGCCATTTCTTAGAAGGTACGCCCTTCGTCATTCGCACAGACCACATGCCTCTGGTGCACGCCTTCACTCAACAGTCTGACGCCTGGTCCGCCCGTCAACGCCGACATCTCTCCGCCGTGGCTGAATACAATTGCACCCTCCAATACGTCCCTGGGAAAATGAATCCCGTTGCCGATGCCCTGTCAAGAAACACGTTGGCTGCCGTTCAACTGGGATTGGATTACAACGCCCTGGGTGAAGCCCAACGACAGGATCCAGAGTATCAAGCTTGTAGGACATCCTGCACGTCCCTCCGTTGGGAAGATTTTCCCCTCGAAGACTCCAACGCCACCCTCCTCTGTGACGTCAGTACTGGTAGACCGCGACCTTGGATTCCTGCTCCCATGAGCCTACAGGTGTCTGATTTCATTCACGGCCTTTCACATCCCTCGTGCCGTTCTACTGCACAGCTGCTGAAGGCAAAGTTCATTTGGCACGGCATTTCTAAGGATGCTAAGGATTGGGTCCGCGTCTGTACTTCTTGCCAAACTTCCAAAGTACATCGACACACGGATTCAGGAGTGGGCACCTTTCCTCAACCTCAGCGTCGTTTCGCACACATTCACATCGACGTTGTAGGCCCCGTACCCACATCACAAGGACATCGTTACCTGTTTACCGTCATCGACCGCTCCACTCGTTGGCCTGAAGCCATTCCCATGGAAACTGCAACGTCCACCTCATGTACATCTGCCTTACTCTCTGGATGGATTTCAAGATTCGGTATCCCTGAGCATATTACTTCTGACAGGGGAACCACTTTCACGTCTCAATTGTGGACGTCATTAGCGAATCTCCTGGGCATCACCCTACATCAGACAACGGCCTACAACCCCGCTGCCAATGGAATGGTTGAACGTTTTCATCGCACCCTCAAAGCAGCTTTGATGTCCCGCTGCAAGGATTGCAACTGGTTTACTCAGCTTCCCTGGGTCCTCCTGCTATATAATCTTCAGACTGTAAACTCCATTACCAGACAGGCTAATGATTTGTTCGAAAGGAGAGTTCGAACTGATATGGGATCGAGAGAGATGACAGTGAGGGGTCCCCATTTTTGGAACAGTATACCAGTCTCTTTAAAGGAAACTAACTCGTTACCGTCTTTTATATACAAATTAAAGAAACATCTTTTAAATGGTATTTGATCTTTATATATCTAACATTTAACATTTTAGCTACTTATATTTATATATATATATATTTAAAAATGTTTTAATGTGTTAGTTTAATTTTACCTTTGAGCTTTAAAGATTTTTATGATGTTTTATGGTTTTCGATGTTTTAACAACTTATATTTCTATCTATACTTTTAACGTTTTTGGAACAGTGTACCGGGGTCTTTAAAGGAAACTAATTCGTTACCGTCTTTTAAATACAAATTAAAGAAAAACTTCTTTTAATTGGTATTTTGATCTTTATATTATATCTAACATTTAATATTTTAGCTACTTATATTTATGTCTCTATTTAAAAATGTTTTAATGTGTTAGTTTAATTTTACCTAAGAGCTTTAAAGATTTTTATGATGTTTTATGGTTTTCATTGTTTTAACAACTTGTATCTCTATCAATACTTTTAACGTTCTAATAATACGGTTTTTTATGCTCTTAACGTTTTAAATGCATATGTTTCTATCAATACTATTAGAACTATTATACATTTTGTTTTTCTCCTGACTTTTATAAGACTCGTGATTATAGTTTTAAATGCTTTTTTAATTATTATTATTATTATTTTGAGTACGTATATTTTCTATCAATACTTTTAAAACTTTTATATTATGTTTAGTTTCTCTGTGTACTTGATGCTATGTATTATCCTTAACATGGATATTAATACCCAATGTATAAATTGGAAATAAAGAATTATTATTATTATTATTATTATTATTATTATTATTATCCTGGGACTAAGGACCACTCCTAAAGACGCCCTCGACGTCTCGGCAGCTGAAATGGTGTATGGCGACCCGTTGGTCGTCCCTGCCGAATTTTTTCCTTCTACAACCTCCTCCGACGATCTCCAGCGCATACATCACGTCGTGGGAAAATTTACTCCGTGCCGCCAGACTTACAAGCCCCCAGCGAAGCATCACATACCAATGGACTTGCACTCTGCAACGCACGTCTTCCTGCGCAACGACACTTGCAAGCCACCACTAACGCCCCCTTACACGGGCCCTTTCCTTGTGATCCGACGCAGTCCGAAAGCATTCCTACTAAACATTCGGGGCAAAGAAGACTGGGTCTCCATTGATCGTCTAAAACCTGCTTATCTTCTGCCAGATGACCCGCCTACAGTTCGCCTCTCTAGATCAGGGCGCCCTATTTAACATGTACAGTATGTCATTTTTAAGGGGGGAGCCATGTACCAACCGTGTGTCACACAATTGTACATAATTCCTTTTGCATATATTATGCTTGTATCTTAGCTCTTCCCTCGCACTAAACGAACATGAAAATTCCTGTCTGCTGTTTCCTCTGTAACATTGTCTGTCTTGTTAACTTGTTATGTCCAGTTGCCTTGAGGTTTTGTATATAAAGGAGAGTGTTCTATAACAATATAACTCAGTTGATTGCATCCTGCCTTTGAGTTCACAACCTTTACTCGGCACCGTCACAGTTCTCAGTTTTGGGTCATCCGAATTGTATTTTTATTTTTTTATCACATTTCCTAATTCAGCTTCTCGGTACCTCTTAACTTGTAAGATGTCATCTTGATTTATTTCCAAATAGCTTATGTGTCTTGTTTGATAGATGATATACAATGATCCTGCATTTCAAAAACATATATGTCAAATCTTCCTTCCACCTTATAAGCAAATGAAAAATATACCATTTCTTCTTTTCTTAATTGTCTTAAATTTTTGTTATCTTCTTTTCTTATGATAAGACAACTCATTGTTATATAAAGATAATTCTGATCATTCATGTTCATCGTAATTAGTCAGTATATGAAATTCCAAGTATTAGGAGATATGAACAGGTTTATTATAATTCTAGAAGCAATGCAGTTCATACCTAAAATCATTTGTATCACATCACTCCTTTTTAACTTATATTGATATAATGCTCAGTTCATAACTATCCATTAAAAAAATAAAATGATAGGGTTAAACGTACGCTTACATAATAATTTTTGAAATTTGTGACGTTAGATTACAGATTGAAAATTGACATTTGAATCCAAATATATTAAATATTTTGAAATTATATATTTTTCTTCTGAAAAAAAAATATATACTTGAAGTTGCTCAGTTCTACATATTATAAATATAAATTTTTCATCTGGGATCCTAAGATGGAAGAGAAATTATCAGCGTAATTCTATCAATCATAACAGGCAATTATGATAAATAATTTTAGGATGTTGAAAACTAATAAAAACAAAAAAAATCTATATTCATTTGTCAAAAATATTGAAATATCTGTTTTTGTTATCGATTGACACAGAGTTTAATAAAGGACTAATATATAACACTTGGGACTTTAAGACTCTCTGTGTACATACGCATGAATGTATATAAGAGAGTTAGAGAAAGAGAGAAAATCAAGATTCACTCCCATTATTTTCAGCTTGGCTGACTGTCCGGTGAATTCCCGCCTGAAGAAGGAAAGGTTACATTTCGCCATTCTCGGGAATTTGTGGTACCGCCGGGTTAAGGAGTGGTATGCGGTGCACACACGAAATTATATTAGGATTTGCTGTTTAGGGATAGAAAATGAATAGAATTAGTGTAAAAAAGTTAAAAGTAAGTGGGTGTTATGTACACACACATGCAATCACGCACACACGCACACACGCACACAAACACACACACACACACACACACACACACATATATATATATATATATATATATGTGTGTGTGTGTGTATAAGCATATATAGTACATATACAGTATATATATATATATATATATATATGTATGGCCTTTCATTAGAAGGGGCTAGCGTTCGATCCCAAGTATGAGGTAGAAATTTATTTCTATTTGAACACGATGTTGTGTTGATATTTATCCATATTGACTCATTAGGGGTAATTTGAATGAATTACTACCAATTGTGTCACGTGGTGGCCCGGGGAAATCTGGTAAAACTCGCTGGTAAAGAGACTGATGTCTCACCAGGTAAATCCTCGGACAGCTAGATTAGTGTCAGGTTAAGATTTCCTTTTATGGGCTCTCGTGGCATGGTTGGTTTCGACCTGGCCTTTCATTAGAAGGGGCTAGCGTTCGATCCCAAGTATGAGGTAGAAATTTATTTCTATTTGAACACGATGTTGTGTTGATATTTATCCATATATATAATATATATATATATATATATATATATATATATTTATATTTATATATATATATACATATATATATATATATATATATATATAAGGAGATGATGATGATATATATATGGATCCTACCCGACTTCATGTCTACGACTTCATCTAGATTCTAGAGGACTGATATATTAATAGAAAATTTTACTATATATATATATATATACACACACACACATATATATATATATATATATACATATGTACATATAATACATACATATATATATATATATATATATATTGTCCAGTGAAAGTAGGAACATACATGAAAACGTGTGTATAACAAAACCTCAGAAAAATAGGCCTTCTCTATTTGCAGCAACTCTACTGTGAGGCAGCGATGTGTTGTCGTAAAGGTATGTGGCATATTTTTCTGATGTTTTGTTCCACAAATATACGTATGTATTTTTGTTCGCTGACTGCACCATATACAGTATGGTGTAAAAATCGCTATCAATATAGCGCCTCTCTAGTTAAAGTCGTAGAGATAAAACAAGATATTTACATAGATCTTTTTAGGCCAAATAGATAGACAGCCAGACTTAAATCATCAAAGATAGCAGGCAGCCTCTAGAAGTGGGTATTCAACAACTGACAATGTAATTAACCAGCTAATGGAAAAATCTACAGAGTAGGACAAAGCACTATATATGACTTTCATAAGATATAAGAAAGCTTTAGATTCTGTTGAAACATCAGCTGCAATGAAAGCCCTTTAAAATCAAGGAATGGAAGAACCTTATGTTCAAAACACTGGAAGATATCTATACAGGAAGTACAGCAATCCTAAAACTACATAAAGATAGTGAGAGAAATTCAATTGAGAAAGGAGTTAGACAGAGAGACACTTCTCTCCTATATTATTCACAGCATGTCTAGAAAAAGTTAAAGTATTTAATGAGATGATCATACCAGTATTGAGTTATTCATCAGAAACTTGGAGCCTTACTAAAGCCTTAGAACATAAACTAGTTACAACTCATAGAGCTATGGAAAGAGTAATGAAGGGATTAAGGTAGGGGAAAGAGGGAGCAGTCATACCCGGCTGAGAGGGGGGTGCTAGTGCGTGTTTATCTATCAAAATATTTAGCAGCCATTTTTGAAGGGCCACGTACACTAGTTATAATTATAACTATAACACTAAGAGACAAAAAAAGAGCAACATGAAAATGAGAGCAAACTAAAGTAGAAAATATTCTAACAACTTGTAAGAAAAACAAATAGACATTGGCAGGAAATACCTGCATAATAAGAATGGTAGACAGTAGATGGATTTTAAGAATAAGAGAATGGGTCGCTAAAGATTCTAAAATTTACAGAGGATGGAATAATAGAAAACCAGAGAGTTTGTAAAGTTAGACTGGCTCAGAAAACCATAAATAGAAGCAAGTGGAAGGACATATCTAAGGACTTGGTTCTTCAGTGGACTAGTAATGGTTGATGATGATGATGATGACGATATATATACTGTATATATATATATATATGTATATATATATATATATATATATACTGTAGATATATATATGTATATATGAATATATATATATATATATATATATATATATACTGTATATATAGAGTATATCATCATTATCATCATCATCATCATCGTCTCCCCCTACGCTTATTGACGCATATGGCCTTGGTTGGAATTCGCCAATCGTCTCTATTTTGAGCATTCAATTCAATACTTCTCCATTCATCATCTCCTTCTTTACGCTTCATAGTTCTCAGCCATGTAGGCCTCGGTCCTTCGAACTCTTCTGTGTCTTGTGCAGCCCAGTTAAACATTTGGTGAAATAATCTTTCTTTGGGAATGCAAAGAGCATGTCCAAACAATCTCCATCTACCCCTCACCAGGACCTCATCCTCATAAGGCACTCAGGTAATCTCTCTTATAGTTTCATTTCTAATCATGTCCTACCATTCAACTCCTAATACTGTTTTGAGGCTTTGTTCTCAAATTTACTAAATCTGTTGGAGATGGTTTCTTTTTTCATTTAACGTCTCACGTACATACAGTAACAAACACTTTATTAAGTGCATTGTGGAGCCCAACTGAAAGTTTGGTGAATTAATCTCTCTTGGGGAGGGCGAAGAGCAGGCCCAAATCCATCTCCATCTACCCTTCACCAGTATCTCACCCACATATGGCACTCGAGTAATCTCTCTTATAGTTTCATTTCTAATCCTGTCCTGCCATTTAACTTCCAATATTCTTTTGAGGGTTTGTTCTCGAATCTACAAAACCTTTGGTATATTGTTTCATCGTAATACCACGACTCATGTCCATACATTAACACCGATCCAAATAAACTGATGTATAGCCTGATTTTACAAGTAATTTCAGGCGATTGAATTTTCAAATTTTACTTAATCTAGCCACTGTCTGATTCGCTTTTTTCAATCTTTCAATAAACTTCACTTCTAGTGACCCTGTATTAGAAATCTTATTTCTAAATATTTAAATGATTTTACCTCACTAATCCTTTTTCCTTCCAATGATATTTCATCTTCCATTGCATGTTCCATTCTTATCATCTCTGGTTTTCTTTTATTTACCTTGAGCCCAACCTCCTGTGATATTCCATGCATTCTGGTAAGCATGCATTGCAAATCTTGTGGTGTTCTGCTAATAAGGATACTCTAGGTTAGCTAATTTCCTATTAATAATCCAGTTCAAACCACCACCATCTTCAGCCGTTCTACGCATTACAAAATCCATGAAGAGGATGAACAACATATGTGACAACCCCTTCCCTTGTAGTACTTCGGTGTTCTCTGGTAATTCATTTGTTAGGCCTCTACTAAAATTAACTTTGCACTTGCAGTGCTTATGAAATGGCTTAATGAAATTTACATATTCAAGAGGAATTCCATAACAATAAGGGTCTCCACAAATTGGCTGGCACACACTATCAAAGACTTTTTCATATTCCATAAATGCCATCAAAAGTGGATTTCTAAACTCTACGCATTGCTGCACAACGTCTCAAAATGAAAATTTGGTCAGTATAACTTCTACCTTTTCTAAATCCGGCTTGTTCTTCTCTCAGGTTTTCATCAATCGTTTTCTCTAGTCTTTAGAATAAGCATACTATATATTTTCATGACAACTGACGTAAGTGTGATACCTCTACATTTATTGAAATTAGTTGTGTCTCCTTTTTTTTTGCCCTTTTCAGCAACACTACTAGCTCCCATTCATCAGATTTTGTCTCTTTATGTCACATTCTACGAAGTAATCTTCCAAGTATTTTGGGGTTACTTCATTTCCAGTCAGTATCCTCTTAGCAATTATTCCATCGTAAC
>NC_090731.1:104076911-104099411 GCF_036898095.1 Palaemon carinicauda | reverse complement strand
AGAGTCGTACTGTTTGGGGGTTGTCTTGCATGAGACACACAGGTTTAAGGTATTGAATGGAAATTCAATCTTCCTTACTACGAGTATTGAGGAGTAAAGCTTTTGGGGTATGGTGGATGACATGGAATGGGCTCATATATAGGGGTGTAAGTGGTGGAATGCAATGGTCGGTGTGCATGAAGATGTGCGTTGTGATGTGTAGGTCTTTTGGTATATGGTGATTTGATGACGGCTTGAAAGTCTGGTGGAAGGGGGTATATTCCCCCTAAATGTGGGCGTAAAAAAATCTGCAAGGACGAACTATTTTACTGAAGGAGGCCAATAGGTGGGGCGATCGGTTGATCATTTGTTAGAGTACCAACCTGGTGGCATTTCACTGGCATCGGTGTAGAGTATGAGGGATGAGGTTGGCATGGGAAAGATGAGAGCTGTAGCAGTTGATATGGCTTTCATTGCATTGAAAAAGGATACACCACTTCACCACTTCAGGTTTGTGTGCTGCCCTTCAGGTTGTCGTAACGGTGGGCAACAGTGGCAGCGATGACTGGTAAGAACTGGTGATTGTAGCTCACCATGTCCAAGACAAGGAGTAAGTGAAACCCCTCAGAAATGATGCGATGACCCAAGAAGGCCATTTCCTTGGCATTAAGAGTACACATATCATACCTGATTACAAGGTCATTCTGCTGCCTGGCAGAAAATGATGCATAGGTGATATAGGTGGTCTTCTTTGCAGGGAGAGAATATTAGTATGTCATTTACATAACATACGCAGAAGTTGAGGTCTCCTAAGATGCCATACATAAGTTGTTGAAATGTGGTCCCTGCAATACAAAGACCAAAGCAGGAGTATTTGAAGATATATGTGCCAAAGGAATTGGTGGTGACAGTCTTGAGGATATCTTTGGGGTTTATAGGTACCTGATAATACCCCTTCAGGAAGTCGAGGGTCGAAAATACTTTAGTTCTGTGAAGGTAGGTGGTGAGTGATGTTGGAGAGGTTTGGGAGGGGTTAGTGGTCTGGTTCTGTCAGCATGTTAAGATACCTGTGATTCCCACAATGGGGTAGGGATCTGTCTTTCTTTAGAACGTGCAAAGGCGATGACCATGAGCTTCAGGCCTTTTGACAAACTCCCATTTCTTCCATTTCAGCGAATGTCCATCAGCTGCCAAACAGTCTGGTGCCAGACATCTAAATATTGCAAATACTGGAGGCCCCATTGTCTTGATATAGTGATATAAAGTTAGGAAGTTAGTATAGGCGTCTGTGGGTGTACTAATGTGGAAAGCAAGGTTGGAGGGATCAGGTGATAAAGGTGTCGATGAGTAAGACCTGGTGTTGACTAAATGTTGATGTGCTACATCGATCTGGAGGTGGAAATATACGATCAAGTCCGCATCGATGAGAGGAAGTGTATCTTATGCAATGATGAAATTCCATCAGTACTTGGTACCCCCAAACAAAAGTATCAGCTTCTTGTAATCCTGGGTGGGAATAACAGATCCGTTTGCACCTACCAGATGAACAACAGCAGTCTTGTAATGACAGAGTTGTGCTCCGAAGAGGGAACGATGCAGAAGGAATATCAGGCACCAGTATCTGCCAGAAAGCATACATTAGATCCTGAATCATACAAAAAGAAGAGATTAATTTATAGGGAGACCACAGCCACATATGATGGCCTACTTATACGTTTTTGATCATTGACATCCAGTAGCCCATTTATTCGCAGCAACCCCAAATCCGAAGTGGTAGTAGAACAACTGTGCATGAAGGGCGTCACTCAGTGGCTGTTAAGGCTATTGGTTGATGTCCAGTCATGAGATGGCATAGGTAAGTGGTGGTAGCATTGTTGCTGCCCAGCCTTGTCTTGAGGTGGGCGTTGATATCCTACAACATTCACTTTCGCTTTAGTTGGTGTTGTATGGCTGTCCCATTTGTCAGGAGTGAAGTTATTGATGGAGTTCTTAACAGTAGATAATGTGCTGTATATGAAAGTGTTAATTCTGGTCATTAGATCCTTATTTTGCAAGCTGTCATCATCGGGAAGGGCCACTCGCACTGTTTTCTACCTGGTGTTGTGTCTAAAAGGCATGAAGAAGTTCACTTCGCGAGGAAAACAGTCTGCAGCAGGCTGAAGGCAAGCAATGCTGATCATTTCCCTGAGTCTATCAGTGCCCTTTGATCCCCCCAACAATTGTTGGAGGAGCTGAAAAATTTTTGCTACACAGGTGATTGGGGAGAGTGATTGCTGCTCCAGGAGGAATGATTTGAGGACATTCACAGATTTCTAGTGAGGTGTTGTTGAGGATTGCATCAAGAACGTATTCAATTTTGGTACTTGAGTAGGTCATGACCTTCATGCAGAACTGAATATTGCACTCTGAATCCAGGCAAGCACATCTCTGCTGGCAAAGGGCGGGAGCCGCACTGTGACTGCATGAACAAATAAGTTAGGGCCAGTTGTGAGCATTGTCGGAGGATACAGCAGACATAACGGTGACCTGTGAGATGGGCTGGGTGTCCAAGGGACTCAATAGATTATCAATGTGACAGGAGGGCAGTTCCTAAACAATCAACTTTATTTACAGACAATACAGGTATTTATATAGGCCCCCAAAGCGATTACATAATGGTGAAAATTGCGCGCATACAATCTAATGTTTTTGTCGATAAGGTTGACATTGCCACAAAAAATAGATAACATAACAATGGAGCAATAATAGAGTTTAAATTAATTTATTACATTCATCAGTATTTCACGTGGTGTCCAATAGCGGTTGTAGTATCGAAGAAAACGTTGATATGGCATCCTTCCTTTGCAAGTGTGTTGCTTGCTGCACATGCTTTTGAAAGTTTCGTTCTTGTTTTTTCAATGGCATACACTGAGAGAGAGAGAGAGAGAGAGAGAGAGAGAGAGAGAGAGAGCTGATATTAAAAAATGAGTTGGTGGTTTTATGTTGCTTAGACACTGAATCATGACGATTATAACTTCACTATATCTTAGTCCGTCGATAGAAATTAGAACTATACAACCTGTATTTGTTTGTTATGTAGTATCCTCTTAGAGGGCAATTCAATAAAAATAAAGCAAAAGGTTATGTTGGAGTCATTATGGTTTTTAGAGATTTATAGCAAGCCTAGGTATGTACAAAAAGGTGTTATAATCTTTGTTCTTTCTCAAATCTGCTTTCGCTTATTTTTATAATTCCTCTACAGTTAATTTTGCCTCTTTCTCTCATTTTGCTAAGAGCTACATTATTTTCCGTCTTGCAGCTTGGCCTTTGATAAGCGTTTAATAAGAATTGTTTTTCATATATCAAATCCCCTCTAGAATTAGGCACAATCCTGTTGTTGTCACAATCTACTTCTCAGCGCCTTCATCCATACTTATTTTTTTGTCACCCACGGTACATTGGCCAAGCTTTCTCATCAAACAGGCGTTCTTGTGAAAATACTTACTCATTGACTATTCAAGCAGGGGGAAAAGGTAATGGAACATATTTCGAATCTTGTACTACTCTGATTTCTGTAGGGTTGAAATCTTTATTAAATCATTGCAATGCTGAAATGCATGAAAATGTTAATTGAATACTTTGGAGAAAAGTCAATAATCAAGATCAGGACAAAATTAACAAACGTATACTTTCTAGCTGTGTACATCTAAACTTTAAATTATTGAGAAAGTTGTCTAATGCTCATGCTCAGGGGGTGGGGGGGGGGGGCCTCTTGACAGTTACGATGATCATTGGTGTGCATCTTGAAGATGTGAAGATCTCTGTACATCACTTCCATAATTTATCGTACTTTCTGTCAATTTCTATAGGGGTTGTTCAAGGGTAGTGACCTGGTGACCTAGGTTAGGCCAGGATGTATCACTGCTTTACTAAATTCCATATGGCATTAAATGTCCGGTTATGTGCTTGTAAGGAGGTGGTAGAACACAGAGCCCTGATTCTAGTTAGGTTGGGAGAAAGTAAGGTCAGTATTTATCCTTGCAGTAGGCCTTACTTCATTTTTTTATGACAGGTTTGGTTATTGATTTTTATAGTGGTTTAATATTTGGTTTATGTATTTTCACCATTGTTATGCATTTCATTGTATTTTCTTTTACTTTAACAGATCCCAACCATTGTATTATCCTACTGGGATAGCTTCATATTTGATCTTATATATATTTGGCAAGGCAAAAACAAGAGTTGTTTACGTTGTTAACAATGGTCAAAAATTCATAAAACATGAGAAAGAAATTTTGAGATTTTGTGAGAAATCAAATTATTAAAGTATTGCAAAAAATCGTCAATATGCAGAATATATAAAAATTTAGACTAGGGTGAAAATTACACTTTTGTTATATAAATTAAAGAATAGGATTTGTAACTTTACAGGGAATATATATATATATATATATATATATACAGTATATATATATATATATATATGTATATTTATATATATTTATATATATAAATATATATATATATATATATATATATGTATATATATATGTATATGTATATATATATGTATATATATATATATATATGTATGTATATATATATGTAAGGATATATATATATATATATATATGTATATATATATATATACTGTATATATATATATATATATATAGATATGTATATATATATATATATATGTATATATAT
The DNA here is from genome assembly GCF_036898095.1 of Palaemon carinicauda. Classification (NCBI taxonomy): domain Eukaryota; kingdom Metazoa; phylum Arthropoda; class Malacostraca; order Decapoda; family Palaemonidae; genus Palaemon; species Palaemon carinicauda. The sequence goes on along the minus strand of NC_090731.1, from coordinate 104,094,743 downwards.
ATATATATATATATATATATATATACAGTATAAAGGGGTATAGGGTGAAGGACAGATGTTCAATGTTTGGTGACGTTTGATTTTAAAACATTGGAATAGGGATATTCCAATGGCGTATTTATGATTAAACAAATAAATTTCACATAAACAGGGATTTAGCAGCCAATTAATTGATATTATGACAGGAATCGAGTGGAAGTGTGGGCCCTGCTTATAAATCTAGTAATTTGCTTAAAATAGATAACCTTGTTAATTTTTTTTTTTTTTTGGCGTAATAGAAGCTTGTATCGATTCGTGCATAAATGTATTTTTTTTTTAACTTGACCCATTAATCTCACTCATGGAGAAAGGGATTAAGGTCCCTGATTAAATGACGAGTAGTTGAGGAAATGCTGCAAGCAAATAGGTTGCTGACCTAGGATGGAATAGATGGAAGGAATAATTACTAAGTTACAAAAGCGGAAATTTATCAGGACACCACTTTCGTAAACCAGGAAATGTATAGAGTATGTTTTGAATGAAAAATCAAATATATGACAGAACTTGAAGAAAATGATCACTAGGAATTTATAATGAAAAAGAGGAAGGGTTCACACTGTTTTTATCATACAATTATGTTGGAGGTTAGAAAAGTAGGACAGAAAAATGTATGTAACCTAATTGTAACTAGAAAAAACTTTGGTAATAAATAAAGGTAATGTGAAAAAAAAAAAAATATGGTAGAAGTCGAGTATGAGTTAGCATTAATAGATGACAGAGTTACAGTACTAGTCTGAGACAAAACCGTATCACAGACAGCAATGTATATATTTTCTTGGTTTTCATTAACTATATGGATAGAGCCATTAGAGGTTAGAGAAAAGAATGGAAGAGTTAATGATGAAACTAGAGAAGGTTGAAAGTATTTGCAAGAGAAGAAAGTTATGAAGAAATGAAAGTAAATGGGAAGTTATGATGGGCAATAGAAACTAGGATAATTAAATTTTAAAAGATAGTGTGGGTCTTTGAACAATGAAAGTAGTTGATTCATTTAGAAAAAGACGATTTTCCTTTATTTCTTCTGTTCATGTGTCTGTCTATTTGTCTGTCTCTATTTCCAATAAATGCTTAAACAGCTTCTCATTCGTCATCAGTAATTATGGTGTCAATCACAGTTTTCTGTAGACTAGTGACAAGCTTTTGGTGATCTTATTCACCTTACGAAAATTTACTTTCCGCTATGAACTTACCTTCTACCTGATTCTAGAGCGTAAATAGGAGATAGAAAGGCTCAGCTATTCTTTGATGGACATGGTACTGTGAAGAATCAATAATCCCATTCTCATTCTTTCAGCAGAAAATGTTCTTCACTCTGAAACTTTGGAAAATTTGGGAGGCAATCCACCAGTAATACATCACGGTAGTTCCCCGTTTCTCTTCGGCGTCAATGACCTTTGATATCAGGATACAAGAAACTTTCAAATCAATCAATCAATCCCCGTTTTACTCTTTTTGTGATTGGAGGGAGATCATCAGCATCCCCTCTCATTAATTTTCACCAAATTCATTATCAAGAACGTATTATTTTCAAGATTTGTATTATTATTAGAATTGTATGCTTTATCATTTAACCCGATTGCCTTGGCATTAAATTGTAGATTTATTTTGTTTATCCCACCTGACTGTTTCTGACACATTCTGACTTAACAAATTTCTTTTGCTTGATATGTAGTTTTATAGGTTTTATAAATGGCATGGGCAGCACATCTAATTCAACCGATTTAATGGGGTATATAATTTGTAAGTTTTTATTTCCATTTTTTGTAAAACGAAGTAACATGTAGCAATAGAACTCTACCGAGTTGAAAAGGGTATACCACAGAGTTATATACAGGTAAGACAACTGAAAAATGTAAAATTCTTTTTTCATAAATGCCCTCGCGAGAATGCTTCATTATCCATAGTTGTTTTAGATAATTTGTGGATAGAAACTGATGGCCTGGAGGTTTCCATATGATTTTTTAAAAAGATGAATAAAATCAGCAAATAATTCTACTGCAATTTGTATATTATAATTCAAAGTAAATATAATAGAATATTGTAGGGTGAAAAAAGAATTAGGGCACAAAACAGGTTATTCAAGGAAGTTATGTGGGTACAAAAGATTATGAAGAGACTTATATTGTGAATGGAAGAAAACGAAAGAAGAGAAGTGTAGGTTTTGAAGTGAAATAAAAGAATGATTGAATGTAGATATATATATATATATATATATATACATATATATACATATATATATGTATATATATACATATATATATATATGTATATATATATATATGTATATATATATATATATATATATATATATTTATATATATAAGAATGTATCAGTGATACAAGCGTATTGTTTGGAAGCAATAATACGGTTAAACTGGATAGAATAGAAGGCGTGGAGGAAGATACTTAAAAGAAACTCCTTATTGTATTGTAGAAGGGTGCTAGAATATTTGCGAAATAAAGGTCATTAAACTGATATGTGTAAGGTACATTTACTGTAATGTAAATTAGAAAAAAAATACTGCACACAAACACACTGGAAAAGGGCGAGAGCTGGTTGACCTCATGGAGAGAAGGAAGATTGAAGTGCTGTGTGTGCAGGAGACCAGGTGGAAGAGAAATAACACAAGAGAACTAGGCGAAGGTTGTAAATCATATTACAGTGGAGCAAATATAGAAGGAAGAAATGGAGTAGGAATAATATTATCGAAAGAGCTGAAGGACAATTTGATTAGGGTGAATAGGAAAAATGACAGAGTTATGAGTTTAAAGCTAGGACTGGGAGCAACAATAGTCAATGTGGTGTGTGCCTATGCCCCGCAAACTGGATGTACCGAGGAGGAGAAGGATACATTTTGGAAGGAGATGGATCAGGGGCTTAGAATAATTCCTGCAAGGGAAAGGGTAATTATAGGAGGAGATCTGAACGGCCATTTGGGAATGAGTAGGGAAGGGATAGAGAGAGTGCATGGAGGTTGGGGTGTGGGTGAGAGAAATGATGGGGGAGAAAGAGTGATTGATTTTGCATTGTCTTTTGACCTAGCAATGATCAACACCTTCTTTGAGACGAAGATTAACAGACTGATTACTTACAGTAGTGGTGGCAAGGAGAGCCTGATAGATTTGCTGTTGTGTAAGAGAGACCACCAGAAGGAAATTAGAAATTGCAAGGTGATAAATGGGGAGAGTGTAGCAGTGTAACACAGATTAGTGGTAATTGATTGCAGACTAAAGAATTGTAGGAGAAGTAAAAAGGCGAGAATGGACCCAAAGATTAATTGGTGGAAATTGAAAGAGGAAGAACTGAGAGTCTTGTTTAAGGAAAGAGTGCTGGAAGCAATAAGGTTCCATTAGGATGTACAAGAATGGTTGACCGAGAATAGTAAAGTGATTCTAAGGATCGGTGAGGAAGTACTTGGAAAGTCATCAGGAAGAAGACCCCCAAATGATAAAGAACCTTGTTGGTGGAATGATAAGGTGCAAGAATGGGTAAAAACCAAGAAAGAAGCCAAGAAGAAGGCAGATCTATCAGGACAAGAGGAGGATAAAGAAATTTATAAAAAAGCAAAGAAAGAAGCAAGAAGAGCAGTAGCAAAGGCAAACGCAGAGGCATTAAATGACATCTATAAAGAGATGGAAACACCATAAGGAGAGAAGAAAATATTACGAATTGCTAAGGCCCGAGATGCTGCATCCAAAGACCTGACACATATAAGGCAAATAAAAGATAGCAATGGCATAGTTATAGCAGAAGAGAGTGAAATTAAAAGAAGGTGGGAAACTTATTTTGAAGGACTATTGAATGAGGAGAACACAAGAACAGTATTTGAAGATGGACTCCCAAACGAGACAGTTACCCTAGGAGTGACTAGAAGAGAAGTGGAACAAGCAGTAAAGAAGATGAAAAATAGTAGTTGCAGGACTGGATAATATACCAGTAGAGTTATGGAAGAGTCTTGGAGAGGAAGGCATAGATATCTTGTGGGACCTGACACAGAAGATCTTCAATCAGGAAAAGATGCCAGAGGAATGGAGAAGAAGCCTAATCATTCCCATCTATAAGGGGAAGGGAGACATCCAGGAATGTGGCAACTACAGAGGAATAAAGCTGATAAGCCATGCTATGAGAATATGGGAGATGATCATGGAGAAGAGACTCAGAGATGAAACAACAATTGGTGAGGAACAATTTGGATTCATGCCTTGAAGAGGGACTGTAGAAGTAATATTTGCTTTGAGACAGATGATAGAAAAACACCAGGAGAAACAAAAAGGATTGAATATGGTCTTTATTGACATGGAGAAGGCATACGATTGAGTACCACGTCAGGAGCTGTGGAGATGTATGAGAGAAAAGGAGTCCCTGAGAAATACGTAAGAATCACCCAAGATATATATGAAAGGGCAGAAGCAAATATTAAGAGCAGTATAGGCCCAACAGAAAGTTTCCCAGTAAATGTGGGACTACATCAGGGGTCTGCATTGAGCCCTTACCTATTTGATCTGGTCATGGAGGTAGTAACACAAGGTATTAGAGATCAGTCTCCTTGGTGTATGCTTTTTGCTGATGATGTTATACTGTGTAGCACTAGGCGAGAGGTAGTAGAAGAGAAACTAGAGGAGTGGAGAAGAGAAATGGAAAATAGGGGATTGAAGATCATCAGGAAAAAGACAGAGTATTTGAGATTGAAAAATGGTGAGAATGGGGAAGTTAGTTTACAAGGAGAGAGAATGAAAAGAGTTGAAAATTTCAGGTATTTAGGATCAACAGTTACAGAGGATGGTGATCTGGGAGCAGAAATAAACCACAGGATACAAGCAGGGTGGAAGAATTGGGAAAAAGTGCGTGGAGTACTATGCTACAGGAGAATAGGGATTGAGTTGAAAGGTAAAGTACACAGGACAGCTGTGAGACTGGCAATGATGTATGGAGCGGAGACGTAGGCAATAAAGAAGACAGAAGAGAAGATGGATGTGGCAGAGATGAAAATGTTGAGATGTGTGTGTGGGGTGACAAGAAGTGATAAGACACGAAATGGGGTAATTAGGGGTACCAGAAGAGTTAGAAAACTATCAGATAAGATCCAAGAAAGTAGACTGAGGTGGTACGGTCATGTCATGAGAAGAGATGAACAGTATATTGGGAGGAGAGTAATGGAAATGGAGGTACAGGAAACGAGAAGGAGAAGGAGACCAAAGCAAAGGTGGGTGGACTGTATCAAGATTGACCTTCGATCAAAGGGATTAACCGGTGATGAGGTGTGGGACAGAGGTAGATGGAGAAAGCTGATCAGAAACATCGACCCCACATAGAAGTGGGAAAAGATGTAGACAAAGAAGAAGATATATATATATATATATATATGTATACATATATATATATGTATGTATATATATATATATATACATATGTATATATATATATATATATATACAGTATATGTATGTATGTATGCATATATATATATATATATATGTATACATATATATATATATATATGTATATATATATATATATATATACAGTATATGTATGTATGTATGCATATATATATATATATATATATACAGTATATGTATGTATGTATGCATATATATGCATATATATATATATATATATATCAATCATTATCATCATCTTCATCTATTACTTGTCCACTGCAAAACAAAGGCATAAGACGACCTTCCACAAGCATTTACTTATGGTCTTTCTATGCCAGTTAACACCTGCAAACTTTCTTAATTAGTCAATTTATTCATCTTCTCTTCCTTTCCCTGCTTCTTTTGTAATCTCTTGGTATCCATTCTGTTATCATTAATGTCCATCTATTAACTGTCACTCTTATTATATACCCTGCCTGTGTCCGTTTCCTTTTCTTACATGTTGGTAGAAAATCCTCTACTTTTGTTTGTTCCCGTATCCATGTTGCTCTTTTTTCTCTCTCTTGGTGTTATTCCCTTCTTCATTCTTTCCACAGATCTTTGAGTTGTAACTAACTAATGTTCTAAGGCTTTAGTAAGGCTCCAACTTTACCAAAAAATTTCCATCCTATTATCTTTATTTTAATTTCGGTCCCATGTCCTGGGGAAACGCTTACTGTCTGTCCTATATATTAATTAAAAACCTCTAGATGTTCCTCCATACCGCTTTTTTGTTGTCACTCTGCATTTCATTGAACGTTATCTTAGTTTTACTCATATTAACTTTTAGTCCTACATTTCTACTTTCTCTATTAATCTATTATCTTTTTCTATTCCTAACATGCTTTGCTAAACAGATCTATGTCATCTACAAATCTTAGGTCATTAAAGTAATCCCTGTTAATATTAATTCATACATTTTCATAATCTAGATTTTTAAAAACTTATAGGCATGCTGTGAATAATTTAGGAGAGATGGGGTCTCCCTGTCTAACTACTTTCTCAATCAGATTTTTCTCACTATCTGTATGTAGTTTTAGGATGGTTGTACTCTTTGTATAGATATATTCAAAAGTTCTAACATAAGAGTCATCTAGTCCTTGTCTTTGAAGGGCTTTTATTACTGCGGAAGTGTTGACAGAATTATAAGCTTTCTCATATTCTATAAATGCCATACATAGTAGTTTGTCATACTCTGTATATTTTTTCATTAGCTGGTTAATTGCATGGATATAGTCAGTTGTTGAATACCCACTTCTAAATCCTGCCTGCTCTCTTGGTTGATTAAATTTTACCTTTCTGTCTATTCGGCGTAATATGATCTTTGTAAATATTTTTTATATTATTGAGAGTAAATATATTGGACGGTAATTTTTCATGCCTTTTGTGTCTCTCTTTTTGTAAATTAGTTTAAGGATAAAGTTTTTCTAAGCTGTGGGTAAAGAGCATTCTTGCAGACAGTTTCTCTAAAACTCAGCCAGTTTCCCTTGCTGTGAAATTCCCTTCAACTGTTATTAATTAAATTATTAGGCCATTTTCTGGTTCTTTGCTGCTTTTCAGGCTTTTTAAGGCTTACTTTATTTCTCCTACTATTACTTTTGGTACTGGCTCAGGTGTTTCATTATTTCTATTACCAAAGTTATTTCTTATATCACTTGTATAGCACTGTTTAGAAATCTTTTCCAATTTTTATCACTCCATCTCTATTGTTGATAATACTTCCATTTTCATCCTTTAAAGCAAATATCTGTTGGTGCCCTATTGCAAATCTTCTTTTTATCAATTTGATACTTCTTCCTATCTTCAGTGTTCCCTCATTTTTGTCTGATTATATTTACGAATGTATTTGTTTTTAGTTTGTTTATCATTTTGAACAATTCTGCTAATTCTATATCATCCTCTCTTGGATTTTACCCTTATTTCCAATAATTTCTTTATTATGCTTTTGGTCTTGTCTGATAGTTTTCTTTGATCTCGTTTAGGAATTTTGTTAAATTACTGTTCATATCTTCTTTGCTTGCTTACAATCATCGTGTAGCTGACAGTACCTATTTTTTATGATTTTAATTGAATACCCTTATATTTTAATTTATTTTATTTTTTATTTTTCTATACATAAATTAAATGTTACCGGCGTCAATGACCTTAGATGTCAGGATGCCTGAAAACTTTAAATCAATCAATCGTATTGCTAAAATAAACTCATCAGAGTTTTCTCTTATTACAGGAGTGTTTATTTTCTTCCTAAAGTTAGTTTTTTATGTCTCTTTCTTTCCCTAGATCTAAACGAATTTTTCTTCCCACTATAATATAGCGCTTGACTTCAACTTTTTCAACATTGTTACATATTGTTAACTTTTTTACTGAAAATAAAATCTTTAATTTTTTATTTCTTTATTTGTACTTCTCCCTGTTCATTTTCTATATTACTTTTTTTTCTTTTTTTCTTTTAATAAGGCGTCCATGCCTCATGTCATTCCTTATCCCTTCTCCAAATTTACGTATTGCTGTTTCTCCTCTCTTCTATTGACCCACTTAAGCATTGAAATCACCCCAATACCAGAGTAAATTGAGTCTTATGTTTTTTCATTGATATCTCAAGATCTTCACAAAAGGTTTCTATTTCTTTCTCTGTATGGGATGTTGCTGGTACATATGTTCTAATGATCTTCAGTTTATTCTTCTTATTTAGTTTGATAATTAATCATACAATTCTAACACTAGTTCTACAAAATTCCCCTATGATGCCTACAAAAGAGACATTAATAAGAAAACCCACCTTATACATAAATATTATATATATACTATATATATATATATATATATATATATATATATATATATATATATATATATATATATATATATATATATATATATATATGATCCTAAAACGGTAAATTCCCCATGGACAATAACCCCCTAGAGACAATTACCGCAGGGACAACTACCCCCTACAACAATTAACCCCCGATGAATGTTAATTAAAAAGACTTAGAAATCGTTAATCTCTTGATTGTTTTTTAGCGCAGTTACTGTCATTCTTTACTTAAAAACTAGAAATGACTATGTCAATCATAGCACTAGGTATTGGGCATTGAGGAATACGAAAAATGGTAAAGAACCAGGTCCAACAGACTTTCAACTTGAAATTGTAAAGATAATAGCTACAGAAGGAGAAGAAAGGATGCTTGATTTGTTAAGACTGAAATGAGAAGAGCAATAATGCCTAATGACTAGGAGAGTCTAATGGTATCTATTTCTAAGCAGAAAGGTGATGTTATGGAATCTGATAAATATAGGGAATTAAACTACCATAGCATGGTTTGAACATTTTTAAGAAGATGGTAGATGAGAGACTGAGAGAGATGGTAGAAATTGAGAAACATAAGTATGAATTCCTGAGGGGGAGATGGACTGAGCAAGTCGGCTACAGAAAATGAAGCTAGATGAAACCAGAAGCTCTCCTATGGCTTCGTAGATTTATAGAAGGTGCTTGAGGAAAAGGAAAGTTCCAAAGAGGCTGGTGTACATAAGAACAAAGGCAAAAGTAATAATAGCAGTTGGGGAAACAGAAACCTTTGAAGATAGTGGTGGATTATGCTGGGGGTTAGCATTAAGCATGCTTTTAGTTATGCTGGTCACGGATGTGTCAAGTGAAGAGATCATAAATGAAGAGTTGTGAGAGTTGTTATATGCAGATGATTTGGTGATTATTGCTGAAAATGAGGAAGACTTATAAAGAAGGGTTTTAGAGTGGCAGGATCTTTACAGAGGGGTGGCTTGAGGGTAAATGGGGATAAGATTATGTTTATGGTGAGCAGTAAGGAAGGTATGGACATGATAGCCACACATGAAAGTAGAGGCTCGGTTATAAAACAGAATAATTTAGATACCTAGGACCTACTATTAGTCAGGTAGGAAGATGTGAGGCTGAAGTTGAGAATAGGATAAAAGTAGCTTTGGGAAAGTTGAAAGAGGTGGCAAGTTTAGTATTTGATAAGAAAATGCCAGTCAAGCTAAAAGTCAAGAACTATATGATCAGTGTTAAGGTACGGATCAGAAACATGGGCTACAAGACGGAAAGATGAATCCAATGTTGAGAGAACAGAGATAAGAATTATCAGGTGGATTATGGAAATATCACTGTTTGAAATATTTGAAAATTATGAAATAAAAAGAATGGTTAGGTTTAGTGAAGAATACAGAGGTGATAAAAGTGTCACAACTGAGATGAGGGAGGAACGTGTTGAGGATGGATGGTGGAAAGGGAATCGGGGGAATCTGTTAAGAGCAGATTGAGAGGGAAGCAGAGAATTATATGGCAAGATAAGGTGAAGGATGATCTGGAGAGAAGGGGTTTAATTGGAGTTGATGCCACTGACAGAAGGCATTGGAGAGGCTGCATCAGCAACCGATTTATTAAAGGTTTAAAGGCCGCTCAGGCAAGAGACAGTGGCATTGCCTTGTATTAATGTAGGGATAACGGTAGGAAATAAGATTGGAGACATACCTTCAGTCCCTAATAAAGTTATGCCCCTCCTTATATAGAGGCTTTTGTAAACATTTGTATTATACTTAACTTACTTTGCAAATCCATGTGTGCTCATGCCTCACATGCTAAATAAGTGGCGGGAAAGTGACCGATGGCCATCCAGTAAGGCACTGCCCAGCCCACACTAAGACTGCCCGGCGAAACAAACCTCGTTAGGAAGGACTGGTTAGCCCTAAAAAGAGCAAAGGTAAAAGTGGGAAGAAATGGATATAACCACCACAAATGGGGATTAGCCATCAACCCTGAATGCCCATGTGGAGCATTACCATAAACAATGGAACAGATCCTACGAGGATGTTTCACTGGGCCCTCATTGCTCAGATCAAGACCTCAGAAAGGCAAACTACAATGCCCTCCTGTGGGTTCGACATTGGAGTGATAAGATATGACGCTGATACCTTGGCATATACAATGTAGATTTTTAGTACAATATATCAATCATTTTTTATATAATCAATGAAAAACTATCTGGACTTATACCATTTTTTAAAATTTAAAGGTCCTTCATATCTTGGAATGCGCTATCGAAGAGCATGGAGACGCGTTCCTAGAACCATGATGATTAAAACCAAGTTGGATGATCTCTCTTAGGTGATGTTCAACGAACAGTATTGGATCAGCTCATAGAAACAATAACATGAGAAATAGAAATATCTTTGAATAGCTTGAGAGAAAGAAAAAAAGGATTTAGAATCTTCTATTCCACTGGATCGGAGGAATTGTCTACAAGATTATTACTATGAGAGAATCAGGAAAAGGCGTATTAAAATTTAAAATCAAAATATGACAACTAAATGACATCATGTTGTCAACCTCTCCAACGAAATACGATGTCCGCATTAATATACGGGGTAAACATCACGGGGTCTTCTAGTGTAGTGAAAAGTGTAAGAGTAATTACAAGACTGTAATTTGGAGTAGTATTGTAACATCTCTGATAAAGATATGAACATAGTAAAACAGTAATTTACCCCCAATATAATCAAAGAAACCTGTACATATCAACCAATTACATTATATATTTTGGTTGGTACCATATCACAAGCAATATGGAAAAAATATAGATGTGGTAAATAACTAACATAATTTGAAAATCAATAGTGACTTTAGACTTTGGAATTGTGATATAGCCTCTGATTGATGATTGGAAAGCTTTTATCTTAAACCTTGCGCAGCAGGCGAGGTCATACCCTTTTCTTAAGAATATTTGTAAGAATAAAGAAGAGAAATGGGATTTAATTTCAATGGGAAGTTTTGCTCTGAAAATTTCAGATTCTCATGATAAATCCTCCGTCACCAGTTCTAACTCATCTGTATATATGATTTTTACTAAAGCGTAACATATTTCAAATTTTTCTAAGCAAAGTTGATGAGATAATCTTATATATGGTTAGATACTGAAAACATAAATATCTTTTGAATAGATTAAATTGATTAATACCTTCAATGAAGTTCACCATGGAAATGAAAAATATTAGTAACATTCTCTTTTAAAACTGCCCAATATACAAGGCATTAATAGGTTCAAGTTAGTTGTTGTTCTAATCCAGATAATAAAGTGAAGAAATTGATTTCCAAGTTCATATATTAAGAGGATTTTGGCATGTGATTATAAATCTAATTATTAAAAAAAAAAAAAGAAAAAAAAATCTGTCAGTGGTCCAGGTAAAAAAAAAGTTTTTTTTTTTTTTTTTTTTTTTTTTTTTTTTTTAAATCATACTTTATGATAGTAAGAAATTTACTTTAATCCACTTTTATAACAAGAAGCTTTAATGGGACCAGTTGAGGAAAGTATAAACTATCATTTTCATCCAAACAAACTACAAGTTATATAGGTTGTAGAGAATAAAGATTGTCGGATATCTGGACAACTGGAAAAAGACTTTGTTGGAGACTTAATTCCAGTTTAATGAAATATCGGCCCTTCTTCATTAAGACAGCTAATTTCTTAGGTCCTAAGTTGTCTGTTATCTTTCGCAAGTTAGTGAGAAGGGGTTCTTTTTCCACTTGTTGAAGAATTGGTGTTACTCCATTGGATAAATCTGTTTGTGGTAGCTCTAGCACTGCTCATATAAAGTTTTTGAATGTCTTTTGGCAAAACGTCTAAATGCTAAAGATAAGCTTTTCCCTAATTTGTAGTTTTTCTTTCTCAAAAGAATTAGAATTAATAGAGACCTAACTAGAATTAGTGTATGGCGCAAATTATGAGGCCTGAAGTTGAACTGAAACAAAAGGCAAAGTATGATTGAAAATAGGTCGAGGACAGTGGCTCATCATCCTCCAGATCTTTGCATTGACGACGTCTCTTTAATTATATAAAACTAACATAAAATTATAGGTGTGATTCTTGTTTAAAAATTTACATTTGAAAAACACATTCAGTCTATTTCCTCTCCAATTGAAAAAAAAAGAAAAAAGGGCTCACTGACGGATGTAGCTTGTCTAGAAATAATGATAATGATGATAATACAGACGTTTTCGTATCTTTTTATTTATCGTGTGCCTGAAAGTTTATTTTTTTTAACATTTATAATGTTACTATATACCAGTTCTTTCGATTTCTTTTTAGATATGTTATAGTTTATGTTGTTATATATATATATATATATATATATATATATATATATATATATATATATATATATATATATATATATATATATATATATATATATATATATATATATATATACACACACACACACACACACACACACACACATATATATATATATATATATATATATATATGTGTGACTAAGCCTGTGTATATATTTGTTAGCATTTATCAAATACCATAAAGATGATGTCACGTCTCTCCCCCCATTAATGAAATTTTTTTCCCAGAAGTCGGTGGTCTCGGGGATAGCCATGTGCTGTACTTTTACTGAACAATTGTGTCACCTTTGATCCACCTTCCTTGAACTCCGCCCACCTCTTAAAGACTGTCGCATTCTTTACCACACACAGACCTACACATACAAATACATTAAAAAGACCCCCCACGTTTAACTTTTTTTTTTTTAATCTTTCGTTTCCGCTCACGCCCGTAAATTATCCTCTTCCCACGCCTATGGTCTTCTGCCTTTCTCACACCCTTCAAGAAATATCTTGGCTCCCGTTTTCTTTCTTAAATTCGATAGCACTTGTTCATTTTGTATTGTGTAGAAAAAAAAGTTGCCATTCATGAATAATTAGTAAAATTTTCAATTTTTACCGCTGATATGAACTGCTTTTAAATATTAGGATAAATAGCAAATTACAAATATATCAGCAAGCGTATAATTTTGAACCCGAAATTGTTTATAATAATTTTCTTCCTTTGGAAGGGCTGAGTCATTTGCAGATTCCAGGAATCAGTAAAGTAGTAGATGAATGCAAGTGACAGCTAATAACGATTCTGAGAAACTTAACAAACCTTTTAAGACTAAAAAATTAGAGAGCTTTAGAAGCTTTAACGAGTACATCAAAGGATTATTTTATATTTTTTGAATGGAGCTTTCAGGCTTTCAGACTTCGAGCTTCTTTGGACCCCTCGGCATACCCCAACTGCCACCACCTAACTCACTCCCAACATTTCACGCTCTTTTTTTTTCGTAGAATTTATTACAATGGTGACAATTGAATTAAATAAACCCTACTTTTCACATTTAATACTAAAATAGAATAAGAATTTCTTATGGCCCTGCTCTTGGTGGGCCTCAAGGCTTCAGCCTAGTCAGCCCTAAGAATAATGAGATCCTGTTTGTAGATGAGATGCAAATTCGGAAAGTAAAGAGAATATGAAATTTCATATGCAACTAACAAATTGGTCTATGAAATTTTTTTATCAGAATTCAAAAGATCAAGATCGCCAATTGAATTTCTGTTATAGATAACAGACTATTTCAGTACGTCATACATTGCCTTTCTCATATACAAAAAATCTATCAAGGATAATTTGAGTTGATGTTCCGTAGAATACCAAGATATAACATCATGTATGTTTTCTAAGAGCAGGGGTATTTAGAATAATTTTCTCTTTTGACCATAAACTACATTAATGAGTGAAATTTCTTGAAAGACGGGAGACAACTGTATGAAGTTAAAAGTGAATTGAAGAGATAAAAAATCACTACAGTATCAGGAGAAAATTATAAAATCCATGTAAAAGAATTTTGTTTTTCAAGTCAGGCGTTTTTAATTGTTCAATTATTAAGAGGCTATGAAAATTCCACTAGAATTTTTAAATACTCCTCAGTATTTATTAAATGTAGAAAAATTATTACGTCGAGTGGATATCACTTAATGCGGGATTGGCTTTTCAATGGTGTTTTACGGAAAAAAGGAACACTAATCCTTTCTTTTGTAATCTGTTGGTGAAGATATAATTCAATAGTAATTCATGTACACAAATATTAAAAATATCTGCTCAATGTCTTTTATATCTATGAGGATAATTATAATAAGAATAATATTTTTCATTTGAAATTTTCGAAGCTTTTAGAGATCTAGAAAATATCTCCGAATGCCCCATTACAAAAACAGTAAAACATAATTAATTTAATACGATAACTCTTGAGTCCTAACTTTACAAAATCGATAAATAACCTAAAAAAAGCTTTAGAAATTTATGATTCTCGTTTTTCAGAGACAAAACGGAAACGGGGAAGATATATATATATATATATATATATATATATATATATATATATATATACATATACATATATACATACATACATATATATATATATATATATATATATATATATATATATATATATATATGTATATATACATATATATATATATATATATATATATATATATATATATATATATATATATATATATATATATATATATATATATATATATATTGATATTCTAACTATGGTCAGATCGAACCCCCAAAATATTGATCAGCCTTTCGCTTCCCCTTCATATATTCAAAGTAATCTTCACTGAGTAAGTTCTAGAAAGTTTTCTAAAAGGCTACATGGAAATTTCTACCTTTCCAGCAATAGCGCCCGCAGCCATATCTACCTTTATAAGTAACCTGCCCACAAATCAAGCACGATATCTAAAGAACTAATGATTTTCTAAGTATCGTTTCCACAAGTCCTTTGTTCATCGTAGATGGCACACCATGATTCTTTGCCTTCCAGGTATCCCGCCCTCAAACAATCATCCTAACGCCCACAGCATCAGAGGTTTGCTCATGTCGCCCAGCAAGGAACCCTCCATGATTCATCATTTCTCCGCCCACGGCGCCCATAATGACAAAACCTTTCCGAGTATTAAACCCACAAGTTTGGACTCTAAATCCCAAACGTCCAAATAAAGCTAACGGCAAAATGATCAATGGATGGCTGCAAAGCTATTCTCAGAAAGTTTATGTAGAGAAATATTGATAATGTCGGACAACATTTTGTTTGTTTATGTTTGAGCTGAACATCTCACTTTGACAAAGTATAGTATAATTATGATTTTTTTTAACCTAATTAAAAACATGTTATATGTCAAAAGTTCTATTTTCTTTCTTGTATGTTTGAATGCAATATAAAAAGGGTAGTGCTGCATTACTAATTATTTTTTTTTTTTTACCAATACAACTATGTTTGCATCGACCCTCTTATAAATGTTTTAAACATTTGCTAATGATTTAGCTCTTAATATTTTTACTTTAAGTGACTAAGTATTCATATCTTTATGACACTCGATTATGGATATCTCTTTCTTCATCTATCATCTTTGATCTTGGGTTAAATTTAGACCCTCAGAACAACAGCTATTTTCAAATCACTTGTCATCCTTTTATTCGAATTGTTCGATCTTTTTTCTTTTTATTTTGAAAAAGAAAAATTTAATCAGTCACTTCTATCTAAATTTCTTTACTTCATTACTTCAAATCACTTAAACGAAGTAACTAAATCTGTTGTGAAATATAAGGCACGTTCTTTCGATAACGCACATCCCTTTTCTTATCGCCACATTCACTTAAAGTTTTAGTTATTCGCCCTGTTTGTTAAATTATCTCATTTTCAAAAGTGCAGGATTGAATCCAAGGTCATTCGTACTGCTCTTATCTCACCTGGTAGCCTGCATTCATTATGAAATAAGCTGACTTTTCTGAGCTTAAGAATTTCTCTTTCTATGAAGCAGCCACGTAACACCCGCTGGACCACCTCTTCTCACACTCATTCAGTAGAAATGGGCAATTCAATAATTTCATGGTTGACTGACTTTTCTTATTCAAAAGGTTTAGAATTACCTTTTTTTCATTCTGATTTCTACAATTTAGCTTTTTTTCATTAACGAGCAAATATATCTATTCCTTGAATGCTTGTTTTCATTTGACCTGGGCTTGAGAAGACATATATTTCTTCTTATATTTGGTTTTATACCTAAAATATTATGATAAATGTTAAGATAATGAAAAATGTTAAAATCAAGACCTAATTTTTCCCAAAATTTCAGTTCGATATAGGATATTGAGTAGCCAAAAATATGTGAAAGTACACAGATGTCGAAAACACTCTCATGTATATATATATATATATATATGTGTGTGTGTGTGTGTGTGTGTGCGTGTGTGTGTACATATATATATATATATATATATGTATGTATATAGACATATGTGTATATATGTATATTTATACACACACACACACACACATATATATATATATATATATATATATATATATATATATACATATACATATACATACTATTACTAGCTATGCTACAAACTTAGTTGGCAAAGCAGAATGCAATAGGCACAAGGGCTCAAATGGGATAAATACCCCAGCGAGGAAAGGAAGTACGGAAATAAATAAACTATATGAGAACTAATGAACATCAAATACACAAAGAGACATGTCAGCCCGTTCAACATGAAAACATTTGCAGCAAGTTTGAACTCTTAAAGTTCTACCGATTCAATTACAAGATTGGGAAGATCATTCCACAATTTGGTTACAGCTGGAATAAAACCTCTAGAATACTGTGTGCTATTGAACCTCACAATGGAAAAGGCATGACTATTAGAATTAACTGCAAACCTACAGTTAATTGATTTTAGCGAGGCAGATTTGCACCGACTTGCAGTGGTGCCCTTTTAGCTCGGAAAAGTTTCCTAAAGGGTGATTGGTCGAAATTATTTTTGTCTGAATACCCTCATTATTTTCAAATAGTTACTAAGTAATGTGAATCGAAACTTATTTACTAACCTAAATTTCTCCCTAAGACGTAGGTTTTGTCATTATATATACTATAAAGTATTTATGCAGACTGCATAAATTTGTAACTTTTCACATATTTTAGGACAAATTGGGATAAATTAAACTAAGCATAAGAAAAACATGTTATTAGAAACTTTATTTGAATACCAGAATCTACTAAAAACTTGGAATTAATAAACCTCGCTATTGGTGAAAATTGCGGCAAGTTGAAGGAGTTGGAAGGGAGATGGGGTATCGGGGTTGAAACGAGGTGGTAAAATTATGAATTTGTTTAATTGAGATTTTTATGCAACACTTCTTTGATTTAAGCTTTGCAAGAAACAATCTACTATTTACCGTTCTCCCTTCCGTTAATGTCTTTTGGTGTCATTATCATTCCTATCCCTTCTCTTCTAACTCCATCTGTTCTTCCTGAGTAGCTATATATATATATATATATATATTTATATATATAAATATATATATATACATATATATATATATATATATACGTACATACATATATATATACATATATATATATATATTTTTTATATATATATATATATATATACATATATATATATATATATATATATGTATATA
>NC_090731.1:104066911-104069411 GCF_036898095.1 Palaemon carinicauda | reverse complement strand
TTGAAGTTTTTTAACAGTTGGGGAATTTCTTTAAATGAATCACAATAAGGTAGTACAAGTAAATTTTGTGTATTATAGTTTTTTCTGTTATCATTACCGAAAAAAGTCTTTTTTGCTGTTCTTAGGGCATCATCTAATACAATTTCAGGATACTTTAGTTTTTTACCTATTGCTCTAATACCATTTATTTCGTCATCAATATATTCAGGGCTGCAGACTCGGAATGCTCTTAAAAACATAGAAGTAAATACAGATTTCTTAACTTTGTTGCCTTGGTTTGAGTAATAATGGACATATGCCGAGATATTCGTTGGCTTTCTGTATACACTGAACTTGAGACTATTATTACATCTATGTATGCGACAATCCAAAAAAGGTAGGGTACAATTATTCTCCAGCTCCATAGTGAAATTTATTGATGGTACCAAACTATTCAATCTAAGAAGAAAGTTATCTAAATTTTCATTTCCTGGCCACACACATATTATGTCGTCAATATATCGAAACCATTTTACATTATTAGGTATGATGTTATTTACGATTCTGCTTTCAAAAAATTCCATATATAGATTGCTCAATACTGGGGATAAAGGGTTTCCCATAGCCATACCAAAAGTTTGTGCATAAAATCTCCCATTGAATTCAAATTTACAATCTTTTATACATAATTTAATTAATTCTATTAAAGTGTGTATGGAGAATGGTAGATTCAATTGTCTATTATCTAATGTTTCAGATAAAAATTCCAACATGTCATCAATAGGTACTTTTGTGAATAGTGAGACTACATCAAAACTGACAAGCCTACAGGTACTGTTGATCTGTACTTCATTCAGTTTGTTAATCAAGTCTACATTATTTTTTATATTTGAATATGAGATGGTGCCATCTCATATTCAAATATAAAAAATAATGTAGACTTGATTAACAAACTGAATGAAGTACAGATCAACAGTACCTGTAGGCTTGTCAGTTTTGATGTAGTCTCACTATTCACAAAAGTACCTATTGATGACATGTTGGAATTTTTATCTGAAACATTAGATAATAGACAATTGAATCTACCATTCTCCATACACACTTTAATAGAATTAATTAAATTATGTATAAAAGATTGTAAATTTGAATTCAATGGGAGATTTTATGCACAAACTTTTGGTATGGCTATGGGAAACCCTTTATCCCCAGTATTGAGCAATCTATATATGGAATTTTTTGAAAGCAGAATCGTAAATAACATCATACCTAATAATGTAAAATGGTTTCGATATATTGACGACATAATATGTGTGTGGCCAGGAAATGAAAATTTAGATAACTTTCTTCTTAGATTGAATAGTTTGGTACCATCAATAAATTTCACTATGGAGCTGGAGAATAATTGTACCCTACCTTTTTTGGATTGTCGCATACATAGATGTAATAATAGTCTCAAGTTCAGTGTATACAGAAAGCCAACGAATATCTCGGCATATGTCCATTATTACTCAAACCAAGGCAACAAAGTTAAGAAATCTGTATTTACTTCTATGTTTTTAAGAGCATTCCGAGTCTGCAGCCCTGAATATATTGATGACGAAATAAATGGTATTAGAGCAATAGGTAAAAAACTAAAGTATCCTGAAATTGTATTAGATGATGCCCTAAGAACAGCAAAAAAGACTTTTTTCGGTAATGATAACAGAAAAAACTATAACACACAAAATTTACTTGTACTACCTTATTGTGATTCATTTAAAGAAATTCCCCAACTGTTAAAAAACTTCAATGTAAATGTAGCATTTAGGAGTAAAAATACAATAAAAACAGCCTTAATAAAGAATTCTCCTGACATTACCAAGGGATGTGTATATCGTATTCCATGCAATGCTTGTGAAAAATACTATATTGGTCAAACTGGTAAAGCCCTAGAAAAGAGAATTGAACAACATAAGAAAAGTGTCAGGTATGCTCAAGATAATAATGCACTCTTTGCCCACGTTAGAGATAAAAATCACCCTATTAATTGGTCAGGTGCAAAGAAATTGGTTTATTCAAATAACATAGTAGAAAGAAACATCATAGAGTCCAGTTTCATAAAAGAAACCTTTGAAAACAACTTGAATATTGGTCATGGAATGTATAAACTCGACGCCTTTATATGTAAAGAGATTTGTAAACTATATAAAAAAACATTAACCACTTAATGTAGAATTGAATGTATTGTGAATAATTAACGTCGGTGTGAAATTAATATTTAGACCTAAGCTACCATTCATTAAAGGAAACAATTATTTTATATAGTATGCATAAGTATATTGGCACTATATAGTGTTATGCTAGATATAAGTATTGATATATACATGATTATATGTTTATGATATTAATGTTGTATACATATGAATGTATATATGCATGGGTATGTATGTGTATATGTACACATGTATATATGTGTGTGTATATATATGTATATGTGTATGTGTATGTATATGTATGTGTATGTGTAAGTATTTATGTATAT
>NC_090731.1:104061911-104064411 GCF_036898095.1 Palaemon carinicauda | reverse complement strand
AGTCTAGTGACAGCGGGAATAAAACTTCCAGAGTACTGTGTAGCATTGTGCCATTTGATGAGATGGCATGAATAATAAAATTAACTGCCTGCCTTAGAGGTGATGTTACTTGGAGATGTTACCCTTCCGTTTCAGCGCTACTATAATTTGGGATGAGGGTGCTAGTGCAAAGCACCAATGTACTAACAGGAAAAATATATATTGATGTGCAAATATACTTTTATACTGAAAAAAAAAAAATAAGTCAACGCAAGAACATATTATGAGTCGAGCGGAGTTTAATGACAAGATTCGAAATTCAAATTCAAAAATTTTATTGATAATTCACATCAAAAGGGAAGTATACTGTTCCTATATCTTCCCTTTCCAAATAACACAGTTATTCTATTTTAATGGTTTCCCTTACATTTTTTAATAAAATCAGTTATTTTATTATTTTTAATTACAAAACATATTTGTTCATACAGATCTGCAATGGAATCATTTTATGACAAGAAACTTCCACCTTGAAATTTACTTCACGAAAAATAGCTAATGACAAATGATATTTAGGGAAAACAATTGCCAACCATCAGGGTAGGATAGTACCAGAAGAATTTATATATTCAGAATCTGTATAGGCAAATAAGAGAATATATCTACATGGCCCACTTTGCCTACGCTACAGTAACCTGCTTATCAAAAGTGAATAACACCGAACTGATGGTCTTTGATTTATATATGTTGGAAAAGAATTGAATCATGCGAGCAAATATACCATTGGGAAGTAACATAGTTTCCTCGCTTACGTAGGCCCATAGACCTACGAAAAGCAACAAATTTTGCATTGTTCCTCTTGATGAGAATCTTTTAGTTTCCAGTAAAATATGATATGAATACAATGTCACATGACTTACGTCTTCGAATATTTAAGGCTATAAATTTTAAATATACAGATAATATAGATTTTTCTTCTGATATCAGTTTCAATTTATATCTGGTACAAACCTGCTCGGAATAATAATAATAATAATAATAATAATAATAATAATAATAATAATAATAATAATAATAATAATAGTCACCACATGTCTATAGCTTCTGGTACAATCACGGAAAATAACCTTACTAATTAGTCAAACGATGATACTAAATTAATCTACTTTTCTTCAAAATTATAGCTTTCATGTTATGATTAATATATCTAAAGTATTTTATGTGATTGTTTATTTCACTTTTACGATAACACCCTTTTCTTGTTCCATTAAGATTTGCAGAATTCATTATTGATTAATCCATTAATATAATTGTACTTTCATTTTTCATTTTCATTGTGAATAAGTAGTCATCATCTCCTGAACCTATTGACGCAAAGGGCCTCGGTTAGATTTCGCCAGTCGTCTCTATCTTGAGCTTTTAATTCAATACTTCTCCACTCATCATCTCCCACTTCATAGTTATCAGCCATGTAGGCCTGGGTCTTCCAACTCTCCTAGTGCCTTTCGGAGCTCAGTTAAACATTTGGTGAACCAATCTTTCTTGGGGAGTGCGAAGAGTAACACCAAATCATCTCCATCTACCACTCACCATGATCTCATCCAATTATGGAACTTGAGTAATCTCTCATGTAGTTTCATTTCTAATCTTGTCCTGCCATTTAACTCCCAATATGTACTAGAATAAAATAAGTATGAATAACTGGAAATGCTTGATGATTCTCCTTCCATTCAAAAACTAGGTACATAACAAAAAGGATGATTAAAATTACTCAGTTATTTGGCTCCGTAGATCATCAGAAAATATTTGCTAAGTCAGTAGATACCGAATTACTAAAGAACTGCCATTTTTTTTTCATTTACTATACATGTTAATAATATGAAACACGAGTTATTAACAATTAGAATTCTTATGTACATGAGTTTTTTTTTTTTTTTTTTTACTTGAGCTCCTGAAGTAATTGTTCCCATGCCATAGATACATCGATTTATCGATTTATTACTCACGGTTTTTCTATATAAATTTTTCCTGAATGTTTTTTCTTGCATATAATTGTTTTTGTGATTGCAATGCTTCAAAGGACTATTTTTTTCTTTCTTTTTCGTGGACAAAAGATTGCATCGGCAAGCAGTAAATAACAAGAATTATTTTCTTTTTCCAAATTTCTAGGATATATATATATATATATATATATACATATATATATATATATATATATATATATATATATATATATATATATACATATATATCTATCTATCTATATATATATATATATATATATATATATAGATATATATATATATATATATATATATATATATATATATATATATGTGTGTGTGTATATATATACACACACACACACACACACACATATATATATATATATATATATATATATATATATATATATATATATATATATATATGTATATATATATATGTGTGTGTGTGTGTGTGTGTGTATGCGTGTGTGTATGTGTGTGTGTTTGCGCGCGTATGAATGTGAGTGTGAGTGTGA
>NC_090731.1:104054411-104056911 GCF_036898095.1 Palaemon carinicauda | reverse complement strand
TTGCGTGTCGAAGTACTTTTCCCTTTAATCTCACAAGCATTTTTTCTAATAATTCTTTCCACATCTTTTTTATGGCATGTCTACTCCTCCTTCATACTACTTTTGAATCCTAGACTCTTTTAGCAACCTTTGTCTTTATCCATTCTACATAACCAAAATCAGCACAAAGCATTCTGATCTACTCTTTCATTGGCGCTGTATTTCATATAATTGCCCACCCATCTTCTTTAACCCTGCGTGTGTATCACGTGTATGTGTATCGTGGACCCCATTTGGGGACCTGGCACATGCATAGAAACCTATTTTTCAAGATTCCCAGGGTTATTTTAACTTTTCCAGAGAGCTAGAGGAGCTCAGAGTCAGTTGGTGATGTGTATCAGTCGAGGTAGTCTGTTTCAAACTAAGCTCTAGATATTCCTTAGATTACAGCCCCTCAAACTTTTGTTGGTCACCAGGTGGGTACCTTTTTACCGAACAATGTACAAATCTTTATATTGTACACTTTTACATTTTGATATGTATCTCAAAGTGATATTTATAAAAGTTAATGAGATTTTTAGTGAACATTGGTGAAGTGTTGCTATGCAGTGATGTTGTTATCTTGAAGCTGTGTGGCCACTTTATATAATTTGAGGGTCCTATATTGATTCCTGAATGTGTTATATGGGAAATACCCTATGTCAAATGGCCCTCTCGGAAGAATTTTTTTCTTCACATCTTTTGATTGCTCATATTTAGTAGTTTTTACCTGTTTTGTATTATAGGGTGGTATATATACAAAATATCTTAATCTTTAGGTGTTTTACTGTTGTTTTCTTTACCAAATCATTTCTGTTTTTTTCAACCCCTGTCACCGATTTGGTGTTTTTTGGCCTAGGACATTGAAAATTGGAATATATGTTCTCATATTATCCTAATTCATCGTCAAGATCATCATAAGAAATCAGGACAACTGTAAACAATTTTTATGGGCTGTTTTAATAATGTTTGTATATTTATCAAGTTATTCTTTATAAATATTTATAATAAATAGTAAATATCATTCTTTTTTTCTTTACACCTAACATAGTATTAAGGAATGATTAGAGACCAATTTCCATGTTTCAGTTTTTATATCTTTAATAATAAGGGAGTTATTTGATCCGAGAATTTAGGTCACCGTGTGGGTACCAGGCTACTGACGGCGGACCACAAATTTAAGGTTACTTACACAGGTTAAAGGGTAATTGGCTCAGTAGTTCCATCATTCATTCTCATCTTGTCCTCCGTAGATGCTCTAAATCTCTTTCTAATATTTTTACACACCTTGCTACCTTCATTTATTCGTGTATTAGAGGATTTCTCCTCTTTTCACTTCTTTCGTTAACCTAGGGTATTTACTCTAAATTGCTTATTATTATTATTATTATTATTATTACCTGATAAGCTACAACCATAGTTGGAAAAGCAGGATGCTATAAGCCCAGGGGTCCCAAAAGGGAAAATAGCCCAGCGAGGAATGGAAACAATGAAAAATAAGATATTTTAAGAACAGTAACAAAACCAAAATAGATATTTCCTATATAAAACCTTTAACAAAACAAGAGGAAGAGAAATTAGATAAGATAGTGTGCCTGAGTGTACCCTCAAGCAAGAGAACTCTAACCCAAGATAGTGGAAGACCATGGTACAGAAGCTATGGCACTACCCAAGATTAGAGAACACTGGTTTGATTTTGAGTGTCCTTCTCCTAGAAGAGCTGCTTACCATAGCTAAAGAGTCTCTTCTACCCCTTCTACCCTTAGAAAGGAGAAAGTGGCCACTGAACAATGAAAGTGCAGCAGTTAACCCCTTTGATGAAGAAGAATTGTTTAGTAATCTCAAGTGTTGTCAGGTGAATGAGGAGAGAGGAGAATAGGTAAAGAATATGCCAGACTATTCAGTGTATGTGTAGGCAAAGGGAAAATGATCCGTAACCAGAGAGAAGGATCCAATATAGTACTGTCTGGCCAGTCAAAAGACGCCATAACTCTCTAGTAGTAGTATCTCAACGGGTGGCTGGTGCCCTGGTCAACCTACTACTACAATTATCAAATGTTAGAGTTTCTTAATTTGAAAACCCCCATTTCTTATCTCTTAACATTGCACTAACCTCTACTTTAATTTTCTTGACTTTTTTTAGGATTTAATTCAAAACGACATTGAAAACTTACAGAAATAACACATTTTTCTCAGACCTAGTTTGATTACAAACAATTCCTCCCCATTTAAATATTCTGCAAAAAATTAACCCATTTATAATAGAAATATTAAGTCTCTCTTAACAAATTATCTTTTATATATAACACCCCCAGATCCTTGACATCTACCACAAAATTTTGTTGGTCCAACTATGCAATGTACTATTTTTTTCTTTCGTTTTAAACTTTTCACATAAAGAATCTCTTGATCTTTACACACTTGTCTAAAAGGATATTCTCTCTTTCTCCTCTTTCAATTAATTTTACTTCTACTTTCTCAT